>NW_027142047.1:1347500-1350000 GCF_036365525.1 Heterodontus francisci
AATTATATATATGCACACACACACACACACACACACACACACACACACACCACAGCCCAGACACTGAGACTTATATATATGCACACACAGAAGCGCACACACACACACACACCACAGCCCAGACACTGAGACTTATATATATGCACACACACACACACACACACACACACACACACACCACAGCCCAGACACTGAGACTTATATATATGCACACACACACCACAGCCCAGGCACTGAGACATATATATATGCACACACACACACACACACACACACACACACACACACACCACAGCCCAGACACTGAAACTTATATATATGCACACACACACACACACACACACACACACACACACACCACAGACCAGACACTGAGACATATATATGTGCACACACACACACACACACACACACACACACACACACACCACAGACCAGACACTGAGACATATATATATATACACACACACACACACACTCACACCACAGCCCAGACACTGAGAATTATATATATGCACACACACACACACCACAGTCCAGACACTGAGACATATATATATGCACACACACACACACACACACACACACACACACCACAGTACAGACACTGAGACTTATATATGTGCACACACACACACACACACACACACACAATCACACACACCACAGCCCAGACACTGAGACTTATATATATGCACACACACACACACACACACACACACACACACACACACACCACAGCCCAGACACTGAGACTTATATATTTGCACACATACACATACACACACACACACACACACACACACCACAGCCCAGACACTGAGAGGTATATATATACACACACACACACCACAGCCCAGACATTGAGAATTATATATATACACACACACACACACACAGACACACACACACACACACCACAGTCCAGACACTGAGACTTACATATATGCACACACACACACACACACAGACACACACACACACACACCACAGCCCAGTCATTGAGAATTATATATATGCACACACACACACACCACAGCCCAGACACTGAGACTTAAATATATGCACACACACACAAACACACACACACACCACAGCCCAGACACTGAGACTTATATATATGCACACACAGAAGCGCACACACACACACACACCACAGCCCAGACACTGAGACTTATATATATGCACACACACACACACACACACACACACACACTCACACCACAGCCCAGACACTGAGACTTATATATATGCACACACACACACACACACACCACAGCCCAGACACTGAGACATACATATATGCACACACACACACACACACACACACACACACACACACACCACATCCCAGACACTGAGACAGATATATATGGCCACACACACACACACACACACACACACACACAGACACTGAGAATTATATATATGCACACACAAACACACACACGCACACAAACACACACACACAGACATACACACACCACAACCCACACACTGAGACTTATATATATGCACACACACACGCACGCAGACACACACACACACGCACCACAGCCCAGACACTGAGACTTATATATATGCACACATACACATACACACACACACACACACACACACACACACCACAGCCCAGACACTGAGAGGTATATATATACACACACACACACCACAGCCCAGACATTGAGAATTATATATATACACACACAGACACACACACACACACACCGCAGTCCAGACACTGAGACTTATATATATGCACACACACACACACACACACACACACACACACACCAAAGCCCAGTCATTGAGAATTATATATATGCACACACACACACACACACCACAGCCCAGACACTGAGACTTATATATATGCACACACAGAAGCGCACACACACACACACACCACAGCCCAGACACTGAGACTTATATATATGCACACACACACACACACACACACACACACACACACACACCACAGCCCAGACACTGAGACTTATATATATGCACACACACACCACAGCCCAGACACTGAGACATATATATATGCACACACACACACACACACACACACACACACACACACACACCACAGCCCAGACACTGAGACAGATATATATGGCCACACACACACACACACACACACACACACACACACACAGACACTGAGAATTATATACATGCACACACACAAACACACACACGCACACAAACACACACACACACAGACATACACACACCACAACCCACACACTGAGACTTATATATATGCACACACACACGCACGCAGACACACACACACACGCACCACAGCCCAGACACTGAGACTTATATATATGCACACACACACACACACACACACACACACACACACACACACCACAGCCCAGTCACTGAGAGGTATATATATACACACACACACCACAGCCCAGACATTGAGAATTATATATATGCACACACACGCACACACACACACACACACACACACACACACACACAC
>NW_027142047.1:1430000-1432500 GCF_036365525.1 Heterodontus francisci
CTGAGACTTATATATATGCACACACACACACACACACACCACAGCCCAGACACTGAGACTTATATATATGCACACACACACACACACACCACAGCCCAGACACTGAGAATTATATATATGCACACACACACACACACACACACACACACACACACACACACCACAGCCCAGACACCGAGACTTATTTCTATGCACACACACAAACACACACACACACACCACAGCCCAGACACTGAGACTTATCTCTTTTCGCTCACACACACACACACACCACAGCCCAGACACTGAGACTTATATATATGCACACACACACACACCACAGCCCAGACAATGAGACTTATACATATGCAAAAACATACACACACACCACAGCCCAGACACTGAGACTTATATATATGCACACACACACACACACCACAGCCCAGACAATGAGACTTATACATATGCACACACACACACACACACACACCACAGCCCAGACACTGAGAATTATATATATGCACACACACACACACACACACACACACCACAGCCCAGACACTGAGACTTATATATATGCACACACACACACACACACACACACACCACAGCCCAGACACTGTGACTTATCTCATTGAGCACACACACACACACACCACAGCCCAGACAATGAGACTTATACATATGCAAAAACATACACACACACACCACAGCCCAGACACTGAGACTTATATATATGCACACACACACACACACACACACACCACAGCCCAGACACTGAGACTTATATATATGCACACACACACACACACACACACACACACCACAGCCCAGACACTGAGACTTATATATATGCACACACACACACACCACAGCCCAGACACTGAGACATATATATATGCACAAACACATACACACACACATACACAGACACACACACACACACACACACACTCAAACACACACACACACCACAGCCCAGACACTGAGACTTATATATATGAACACACACACACACACACACACCACAGCCCAGACACTGAGACTTAGATAATTGCACGCACGCACACACACACACACACACACCACAGTCCAGACACTGAGACTTATATATATGCACGCACGCACACCACAGTCCAGACACTGAGACTTATATATATGCACAAACACACACACACACACACACACACACACAGACACACACACACACACACACACACACACACACACCACAGTCCAGACACTGAGACTTATATATATGCACGCACACACACCACAGCCCAGACACTGAGAATTATATAATTGCACCCACGCACACCACAGTCCAGACACTGAGACTTATATATATGCACACAAACACACACACACCACAGCCCAGACACTGAGACTGACATAATTGCACGCACGCACACACCACAGCCCAGACACTGAGACTTATATATATGCACACACACACACACTCACTCACACTACAGCCCAGACACTGAGACTTCTATATATGCACACACACACACACACACACCACAACCCAGACACTGAGACTTATATAATTGCACACACACTCACACACACACACACACACTCACACACACACACAGCACAGCCCAGTCTCTGAGAATTATATATATGCACACACACACACACCACAGCCCAGACACTGAGACTTACATATATGCACACACACACACACACACACACAGCACAGCCCAGACTCTGAGAATTATATATATGCACACACACACACACACCACAGCCCAGACAGTGAGACATATATATATGCACAGACACACACACACACACACACAGCACAGCCCAGACTCTGAGAATTATATATATGCACACACAAACACACACCACAGCCCAGACAGTGAGACATATATATATGAACAGACACACACACTCACACACACACACACCACAGCCCAGTCACTGAGACTTATATATATGCACACACACACACCACAGCCCAGACACTGAGACATATATATATGCACACACACACACACACACACACACACCACAGTACAGACACTGAGACTTACATATGTGCACACACACACACCACAGCCCAGACACTGAGACTTATACACACACACACACACACACACACACACACACACACACACACACACACACACACACACCACAGCCCAGACACTGAGACTTATCTCTTTTCGCACACACACACACACACACCACAGCCCAGACACTGAGACTTATATAAATGCACACACACACACACCACAGCCCAGACAATGAGACTTATACATATGCAAAAACATACACACACACCACAGCCCAGACACTGAGACTTATATATATGCACACACACACACACACACCACAGCCCAGACACTGAGAATTATATATATGCACACACACACACACACCACAGCCCAGACAATGAGACTTATACATATGCACACACACACACACACACCACAGCCCAGACACTGAGAATTATATATATGCACACACACACACACACACACACACACACACACACACACCACAGCCCAGA
>NW_027142047.1:1467500-1470000 GCF_036365525.1 Heterodontus francisci
CACACACACACACACACACCACAGCCCAGACAGTGAGACATATATATATGCACACACACGCACACAAACACACCACAGCCCAGACACTGAGACTGACATAATTGCACGCACGCACACACCACAGCCCAGACACTGAGACTTATATATATGCACACACACACACTCACACACACACACACCACAGCCCAGACACTGAGACTTATATATATGCACACACACACACACACACACACCACAGCCCAGACACTGAGACTTATATATATGCACACACACACACACACACACACCACAGCCCAGACACTGAGACTTATATATATGCACACACACATACTCACACACACACACACCACAGCCCAGACACTGAGACTTATATATATGCACATACACACACACACACTCACACACACCACAGCCCAGACACTGAGACTTATATATAAGCACACACACACACACACACACACACACACACACACACACACACACATTTACACCACAGCCCAGACACTGAGCCTTCTATATAGGCACACACACACACACACACACACACCACAGCCCAGACACTGAGACTTACATATATGTGCATACACACAAACACACACACACACACACACCACAGCCCAGACATTGAGACTTATATATATGCACACACACACACACACACACACACACACACACACCACAGCCCAGACACTGAGACTTATATATATGCACACACACATACTCACACACACACACACCACAGCCCAGACACTGAGACTTATATATATGCACACACACATACAAACACACACACACACAACACAGCCCAGACACTGAGACATATATATATATGCACATACACACACACACACTCACACACACCACAGCCCAGACACTGAGACTTATATATAAGCACACACACACACACACACACACACACACACACACACACACACACTCACACCACAGCCCAGACACTGAGACTTCTATATAGGCACACACACACACACACACACACACCACAGCCCAGACACTGAGACTTACATATATGTGCATACACACAAACACACACACACACACACACCACAGCCCAGACACTGAGACTTAGATAATTGCACGCACGCACACCACAGCCCAGACACTGAGACTTACATATATGTGCATACACACAAACACACACACACACACACACCACAGCCCAGACACTGAGACTTATATAATTGCACGCACGCACACCACAGTCCAGACACTGAGACTTATATATATGCACACACACACACACACCACACACACACACACACACACACACACACACACACACACACACACACACACACACACACACACACCACAGTCCAGACACTGAGACTTATACATATGCACGCACACACACCACAGCCCAGACACTGAGAATTATATAATTGCACCCACGCACACCACAGTCCAGACACTGAGACTTATATATATGCACACACACACACACACACACCACAGCCCAGACAGTGAGACATATATATATGCACACACACGCACACAAACACACCACAGCCCAGACACTGAGACTGACATAATTGCACGCACGCACACACCACAGCCCAGACACTGAGACTTATATATATGCACACACACACACACTCACGCACACTACAGCCCAGACACTGAGAACTATATATATGCACACACACACACCACAGCCCAGACACTGAGACTTACATATATGCACTCTCACACACACACACACACACACACACACACAAACACACACACACACAGCACAGCCCAGACTCTGAGAATTATATATATGCACACACACACACACACACACACACACACACACACCACAGCCCAGACAGTGAGACATATATATATGCACAGACACACACAATCACACACACACACCAGAGCCCAGACAGTGAGACATATATATATGCACAGACACACACAATCACACACACACACACACACACACACACCACAGCCCAGACACTGAGACTTATATATATGCACACACACACACACACACACACACACACCACAGCCCAGACACTGAGACATATATATGCACACACACACACACACACACACACCACAGCCCAGACTCTGAGAATTATATATATGCACACACACACACACACACACAAACACACACACACACACACACACACTCACACCACAGCCCAGACACTGAGACTGATATATATGCAGACACACACACACACACCACAACCAAGACACTGAGACATATATATACGCGCACACACACACACAAACACACACCACAGCCCAGACACAGAGAATTATATATATGCACACACACACACACACACACCACAGCCCAGACACTGAGACTTATATATATGCACACACACACACACCACAGCCCAGACACTGAGAATTATATATATGCACACACACATACACACACACACACCACAGCCCAGACACTGAGACATATATATATGCACACACACACACACACACCACAACCAAGACACTGAGACATATATATACGCACACACAC
>NW_027142047.1:1555000-1608208 GCF_036365525.1 Heterodontus francisci
TGAGACATATATATGCACACACACACACACACACACACACACACACACACACACACCTCTGAACAGACCCTGAGACTTATATATATGCACACACACATCACACACACACACACACACACACACACCTCTGAACAGACCCTGAGACTTATATATATGCACACACACATCACACACACACACACCACAGCACAGACACTGAGACTTATATATATGCACACACACACACACACCACAGCACAGACACTGAGACTTATATATATGCACACACACACACACATCACAGCCCAGACACTGAGACTTATATATATATATATATATACACAGACACACCAGAACCCAGGCACTGAGATATATATGTATATATATTTATATATATTTACACACACACACTCTGTCTCTCTCTCGCTCACATTCTCTCTCACACACACACACTTGCTGAATCACATTATCTCAAATACGCGCACACCCTCTCTCTCTCTAATTTCTCTGTTTATTTCTGACACTCACACACATACACTGATCTGGTAACTTTGCTCCATTCTGATGTCTAATTTCTCTGTTTATTTCTGACACTCACACACATACACAGATCTGGTAACATTGCTCCAGTCTGATGTCTAATTTCTCTGTTTATTTCTGACACTCACACACATACACTGATCTGGTAACTTTGCTCCAGTCTGATGTCTAATTTCTCTGTTTATTTCTGACACTCACACACATACACAGATCTGGTAACATTGCTCCAGTCTGATGTCTAATTTCTCTGTTTATTTCCCTTCCTCACAGTTAACTTGCTGACGATTGGGATCCTGTCTCGGGGAAAGTGCGGTCTCTCCAAATGTGTCACTCGGTACCTGGTGGCCATGTCAGCGGCGGATCTACTGGTCATTATCCTGGACCTGATATTCAGACACATTCCCATTGTTTATTATGAACAGTTTCGGTTCCTGTATTACATCCCCGTGTGTAATATCCACGCCGTCCTGCTTTACACAGTCACAGACTGTTCTGTCTGGTTCACCGTCACTTTCACCTTTGATCGATTTGTGGCCATTTGTTGTCAGAATCTGAAAAGTAAATATTGCAGTGAGAAAACATGTGCTGTTGTTGTGGGAACAGTGAGTTTGCTGAGCTGTTTAAAGAACATCTTCTGGTATTTTATGTTCACGGGTCGGTATTGGCTGGGGAACAATCCCTGGTTTTGTGAGGTAACAATAGATGTTTATTATTCTCGTGTCTGGGGAACAATCGAGTTCCTCCACAACATTCTAACCCCGGCCGTCCCATTTGTGCTGATTCTGCTGCTCAACGCTCTCACCGTCAGACACATTTTAGTGAGCAGCAGAGGACGCAGGAGACTCCGGGCTCACAGCAGTGGAGAGAGTCACAGAGACCCCGAGATGGAGAGTCGAAGGAAATCTATCATTTTACTGTTAGTTATCTCTGGTAATTTCATGCTGTTGTGGGCGCTGTTAATGGTGTATTCGATATGGTGGAGGATGTGGTATTTGGGTTATCAGTCTGTTAATCTCCCGGTGTTTCTGCTGGAATTGTCCTTCATGCTCCAGCTCCTGAGCTGCTCCACAAACACTGCGATTTACGCCGTGACCCAGACTCAGTTCAGAGAGCAGGTGAAGAATGTGCTGAAATATCCCTTTAATACAATTGTTAAATTAATTCAATAATCAGAGGAGGGGGAGGGGACTGTCACCATGGAGACAGAGTGGGGGAGGGGCCTGTCACCATGGAGACAGAGCGGGGGAGGGGCCTCTCTCCATGGAGACAGAGCGGGGGAGGGGCCTCTCACCATGGAGACAGAGCGGGGGAGGGGACTGTCACCATGGAGACAGAGCGGGGGAGGGGCCTGTCACCATGGAGACAGAGCGGGGGAGGGGCCTCTCGCCATGGAGACAGAGCGGGGGAGGGGACTGTTTCCAAGGTGACGGCGAATGGGGGCGGGGTCTGTTTCCAAGGTGACGGCGAGTGGGGGCGGGGTCTGTTTCCAGAGTGACGGCGAATGGGGGCGTGGTCTGTTTCCAAGGTGACGGGAGTGGGGGGCGGGGTCTGTTTCCAGAGTGACGGGAGTGGGGGCGGGGTCTGTTTCCAAGGTGACGGGAGTGGGGGCGGGGTCTGTTTCCAGAGTGACGGGAGTGGGGGGCGGGGTCTGTTTCCAAAGTGACGGGAGTGGGGGCGGGGTCTGTTTCCAAGGTGACGGGAGTGGGGGCGGGGTCTGTTTCCAGAGTGACGGGAGTGGGGGCGGGGTCTGTTTCCAAAGTGACGGGAGTGGGGGCGGGGTCTGTTTCCAGAGTGACGGGAGTGGGGGCGGGGTCTGTTTCCAGAGTGACGGGAGTGGGGGCGGGGTCTGTTTCCAGAGTGACGGGAGTGGGGGCGGGGTCTGTTTCCAGAATGACGGGAGTGGGGGCGGGGTCTGTTTCCAAGGTAACGGGAGTGGGGGCGGGGTCTGTTTCCAGAATGACGGGAGTGGGGGCGGGGTCTGTTTCCAAGGTAACGGGAGTGGGGGCGGGGTCTGTTTCCAGAGTGACGGGAGTGGGGGCGGGGTCTGTTTCCAGGGTGACGGCGAATGGGGGCGTGGTCTGTTTCCAAGGTGACGGGAGTGGGGGGCGGGGTCTGTTACCAAACTGACGGCGAATGGGGGCGGGGTCTGTTACCAAAGTGACGGGAGTGGGGGCGAGGTCTGTTTCCAAGGTGACGTGTGTGGGGGCGTGGTCTGTTACCAAAGTGACGGGAGTGGGGGCGGGGTCTGTTTCCAAGGTGACGGGAGTCGAGGCGGGGTCTGTTTCCAAGGTGACGGGAGTGGGGGGCGGGGTCTGTTTCCAGAGTGACGACGAATGGGGGCGGGGTCTGTTTCCAAGGTGACGGCGAGTGGGGGCGGGGTCTGTTACCAAAGTGACGGCGAGTGGGGGCGGGGTCTGTTTCCAGAATGACAGCAGTGGGGGCGGGGTCTGTTACCAAGGTGACCGGAGTGGGGGCGGGGTCTTTTTCCAGAGTGACGGGAGTGGGGGCGGGGTCTGTTGCCTGAGTGACGCGAGTGGGGGCGGGGTCTGTTACCAAGATGACGGGAGTGGGGGCGGGGTCTGTTTCCAGGGTGACTGGAGTGGGGGCGGGGTCTGTTTCCAGGGTGACGGGAGTGGGGGCGGGGTCTGTTTCCAGGGTGACGGGAGTGGGGCGGGGTCTGTTTCCAGGGTGACGGGAGTGGGGGCGGGGTCTGTTACCAAGGTGACGGGAGTGGGGGCGGGGTCTGTTACCAAGGTGACGTGAGTGGGGGCGTGGTCTGTTACCTAGGTGACGGAGTGGGGGCGGGGTCTGTTACCTAGGTGACGGGAGTGGGGGTGGGGTCTGTTACCAAGGTGACGGGAGTGGGGGCGGGGTCTGTTACCAAGGTGACGGGAGTGGGGGCGGGGTCTGTTTCCAGGGTGACGGGACTGGGGGCGGGGTCTTCTACCAAGGTGACGGGAGTGGGGGCGGGGTCTGTTACCTAGGTGACGGGAGTGGGGGCGGGGTCTGTTACCAAGGTGACGGGAGTGGGGGCGGGGTCTGTTTACAGAGTGACGGGAGTGGGGGCGGGGTCTGTTTACAGAGTGACGGGAGTGGGGGCGGGGTCTGTTTCCAGAGTGACGGGAGTGGGGGCGGGGTCTGTTACCAAGGTGACGGGAGTGGGGGCGGGGTCTGTTTCCAGGGTGACGGGAGTGGGGGCGGGGTCTTTTACCAAGGTGACGGGAGTGGGGGCGGGGTCTGTTACCAAGGTGACGTGAGTGGGGGCGGGGTCTGTTAACAAGGTGACGGGAGTGGGGGCGGGGTCTGTTTACAGAGTGACGGGAGTGGGGGCGGGGTCTGTTTCCAGAGTGACGGGAGTGGGGGCGGGGTCTGTTTCCAGAGTGACGGGAGTGGGGGCGGGGTCTGTTTCCAGGGTGACGGGAGTGGGGGCGGGGTCTGTTTCCAGGGTGACGGGAGTGGGGGCGGGGTCTGTTTCCAGGGTGACGGGGAGTGGGGGCGGGGTCTGTTTCCAGAGTGACTGGAGTGGGGGCGGGGTCTGTTTACAGAGTGACGGGAGTGGGGGCGGGGTCTGTTTCCAGAGTGACGGGAGTGGGGGCGGGGTCTGTTACCAAGGTGACGGGAGTGGGGGCGGGGTCTGTTTCCAGGGTGACGGGAGTGGGGGCGGGGTCTTTTAGCAAGGTGACGGGAGTGGGGGCGGGGTCTGTTACCAAGGTGACGTGAGTGGGGGCGGGGTCTGTTAACAAGGTGACGGGAGTGGGGGCGGGGTCTGTTTACAGAGTGACGGGAGTGGGGGCGGGGTCTGTTTCCAGAGTGACGGGAGTGGGGGCGGGGTCTGTTTCCAGAGTGACGGGAGTGGGGGCGGGGTCTGTTTCCAGGGTGACGGGAGTGGGGGCGGGGTCTGTTTCCAGGGTGACGGGAGTGGGGGCGGGGTCTGTTTCCAGGGTGACGGGGAGTGGGGGCGGGGTCTGTTTCCAGAGTGACTGGAGTGGGGGCGGGGTCTGTTTCCAGGGTGACGGGAGTGGGGGCTGGGTCTGAATCTTTCTGATTCTTTTATAATCCCTTTCAAACTAAAAGAATCCTGATAATTATTGATAATAATTTATAATAATTTATAAACATTTACTGACCTTTACAACCTTTATAAACTGTTTATAATTCTTCCTCTCACTTTGTAAATCTTTATAATCTTTATGATTGTCTGTGATTTATTATCTTTTATGAGATTTTATTCTCATTTATAATCTGTTACATTCACTGCCCTGGACAGAAAACATTGAAAATGATCCCCGTGGATTGCTCATAATTCAAACAGATCACAGAGCATATCATTTAAAATGGCCGCAGCACATGTCGCGTAAAATGGCCGCAGTGAAGGTGACATCAAACAGACCACAGTGCATATCATTTAAAATGGCCGCAGCACATGTCACGTAAAATGGCTGCAGTCAAGGTGACATCAAACAGACCACAGAGCATAACATTTAAAATGGACGCAGTGACGGTGACATCAAACAGACCACAGTGCATATCATTTAAAATGGCCGCAGCACATGTCGCGTAAAATGGCCGCAGTGAAGGTGACATCAAACAGACCACAGTGCATATCATTTAAAATGGCCGCAGCACATGTCACGTAAAATGGCTGCAGTCAAGGTGACATCAAACAGACCACAGAGCATAACATTTAAAATGGACGCAGTGACGGTGACATCAAACAGACCACAGTGCATATCATTTAAAATGGCCGTACCATATGTCACGTAAAATGGCCGCAGTGAAGGTGACATCAAACAGACCACAGAGCACATCATTTAGAATGGCCGCAGCACATGTCGCTTAAAATGGCCGCAGTGCAGGTGACATCAAACAGACAACAGTGCATATCATCAGATCGAACTGGCCTCTATTAATACCAGCTGGAGTGGTACTGAGTCCCACACACACACCAGGAAACAGCCAATTCAATCCAGACCTCTATTAATGCCAGCTGGAGTGGTACTGAGCCCCACTCACACACCAGATAAGAGCCAATTGAATTTGAGCCTATATTAATACCAGCTGGAGTGGTACTGAGGCTCATTCACATACCGGGAAAGAACCAATTCAATCCAGGCCCCTATTAATACCAGCTGGAGTAAAATTAACTCCCATTCACACACCAGGAAAGAACCAATTGAAACCGAGCCTATATTATCACCAGCTGGAGTGGTACTGAGTCCCACTGACACACCAGGAAAGAGCCAATTCAATGCAAACCTTTATTAATACCAGCTGGAGTGGTACTGAGCCCCACTCACACACCAGGAAAAAGCTAATTAAAGCCAGACCGCCATTGATACCAGCTGGAGTGGGACTGAGACCCACTCACACACCAGGAAAGAGATAGTTCATTCCAGGCTTCCATTAATACTAGCTGGAGTGGCACTGAGTCCCACTCACACCCCAGAAAGAGCCAATTCAATCCAGGTCTCTATAAATACCAGCTGGAGTGGAATTAACTCCCACTCACACACCAGGAAAAAGCTAATTAAAGCCAGACCGCCATTGATACCAGCTGGAGTGGGACTGAGTCCCACTCACACAGCAGGAAAGGGACAGTTCATTACAGGCCTCTATTAATACCAGCTGGAGTGGCAGTGAGTCCCACTCACACCAGGAGAGAGCCATATCAATCGAGGCTTATATCAATACCAGTAGGAGTGGTATTGAGTCCCACTCACACACCAGTAAAGTGCCAATTCAATCCAGGCCTCTATTTATACCAGCTGGAGTGGGACTGAGAGCCACTCACACACCAGGAAAGAGCCAATTCAATCCAGGTATCTATTAATACCAGCTGGAGTGGTACTGAGTCCCACTCACTCACCAGGAAGGAGCCAATTCAATCCAGACCTCTATTAATAACATTTGGAGTGGGACTGAATCCCACTCACACACCAGAAAGAGCCAATTCATTCTAGGCCTCTATTAATACCAGCTGGAGTGATACTGATTCTCACGGACGCACCAGGAAAGAGACCATTCCATCCAGACCTCTAATAATACCAGCAGGATGGTACTGAGCCCCCCTCAGGCACCAGCAAGAGCCAATTCAATCCAAGCCTCTATTAATACCAGCTGGAGTGGTACTGAGTCCCACACACACATCAAGAAGTGCCAATTCAATCCAGACCTCTTTTAATACCAGCTGGAGTGGTACTGAGTCCCACTCACACACCAGGAAGGAGCCAATTCAATCCAGACCACGATTAATAACAGCTGGAGTGGTACTGAGCCCCACCCGCTCACCAGGAAGGAGCCAATTCAATCCAGCCCTCTATTCATACCAACTGGAGTGGTACTGAGTCCCACTCACTAACCATGAAAGAGCCAAGTCAATCCAGCCCTCTATTAATACCAACTGGAGTGGTACTGAGTCCCACTCACGAACCATGAAAGAGCCAATTAAATTCAGACCTCAATTAATACCAGCTGGAGTGGTTCTGAGAGCCACTCACACACCAGGAAAGAGGCAATTCAATCCAGGTATCTAGTAATACCAGCTGGAGTGGTACTGAGTCCCACTCACTCACCAGGAAGGAGCCAATTCAATCCAGACCTCTATTAATAACATTTGGAGTGGTACTGAGTCCCACTCACACAGCAGAGAAGAGACAGTTCATTCCAGGACTCTATTAACACCGGGTGTTCTGGCACTGTGTCCCACTCACACACCAGAAAGAGCCAATTCATTCTAGGCCTCTATTAATACCAGCTGGAATGGTACTGAGTCCCACTCACACACCAGGAAAGAGCCAATTCAATCCAGACCACGATTAATAACAGCTGGAGTGGTACTGAGTCCCACACACACATCAAGAAAGAGCCAATTCAATCCAGACCTCTATTCATACCAGCTGGAGTGGTACTGAGTCCCACTCACTAACCATGAAAGAGCCAATTCAATCCAGCCCTCTATTCATACCAGCTGGAGTGGTACTGAGCCCCACTCACGAACCATGAAAGAGCCAATTAAATTCAGACCTCAATTAATACCAGCTGGAGTGGTACTGAGTCCAACGCACAGACCAGGAAAGAGTCAGATCAATCCAGGTCTCTATTAATACCAGCTGGAGTGGTTCTGAGAGCCACTCACACACCAGGAAAGAGGCAATTCAATCCAGGTATCTATTTATACCAGCTGGAGTGGTACTGAGTCCCACTCACTCACCAGGAAAGAGGCAATTCAATCCAGGTATCTATTAATACCAGCTGGAGTGGTACTGAGTCCCACTCACACACCAGGAAAGAGGCAATTCAATCCAGGTATCTATTAATACCAGCTGGAGTGGTACTGAGTCCCACTCACACACCAGGAAAGAGGCAATTCAATCCAGGTATCTATTAATACCAGCTGGAGTGGTACTGAGTCCCACTCACTCACCAGGAAGGAGCCAATTCAATCCAGACCTCTATTAATAACATTTGGAGTGGGACTGAATCCCACTCACACAGCAGAGAAGAGACAGTTCATTCCAGGACTCTATTAACACCGGGTGTTCTGGCACTGTGTCCCACTCACACACCAGAAAGAGCCAATTCATTCTAGGCCTCTATTAATACCAGCTGGAGTGATACTGATTCTCACGGACGCACCAGGAAAGAGACCATTCCATCCAGACCACTAATAATACCACCAGGATGGTACTGAGCCCACCTCAGGCACCAGCAAGAGCCAATTCAATCCAAGCCTCTATTAATACCAGCTGGAGTGGTACTGAGTCCCACACACACATCAAGAAAGAGCCAATTCAATCCAGACCTCTATTCATACCAGCTGGAGTGGTACTGAGTCCCACTCACTAACCATGAAAGAGCCAATTCAATCCAGCCCTCTATTCATACCAGCTGGAGTGGTACTGAGCCCCACTCACGAACCATGAAAGAGCCAATTAAATTCAGACCTCAATTAATACCAGCTGGAGTGGTACTGAGTCCAACGCACAGACCAGGAAAGAGCCAATTCAATCCAGGCCTCTATTAATACCAGCTGGAGTGGTTCTGATTCACACTCACACACCAGGAAAGAGCCAATTAAATCCAGACCTCTATTCATACCAGCTGGAGTGGTACTGAGTCCCACTCACTAACCATGAAAGAGCCAATTCAATCCAGACCTCTATTAATACCATCTGGAGTGGCACTGAGCCCCACTCACACACCAGGGAAGAGCCATTTCGATCCAGGCCTCGATCTATAGCGACTGGAGTGGGACTGAGAGCCACTCACACACCAGGAAAGAGGCAATTCAATCCAGACCTCTATTAATAACAGCTGGAGTGGGACTGAATCCCACTCACACAGCAGAGAAGAGACAGTTCATTCCAGGACTTTATTAACACCGGGTGTTCTGGCACTGTGTCCCACTCACACACCAGAAAGAGCCAATTCATTCTAGGCCTCTATTAATACCAGCTGGAATGGTACTGATTCTCACGGACGCACCAGGAAAGAGACCATTCCATCCAGACCTCTAATAATACCACCAGGATGGTACTGAGCCCCACTCAGGCACCAGCAAGAGCCAATTCAATCCAAGCCTCTATTAATACCAGCTGGAGTGGTACTGAGCCCCACACACACACCAAGTAGTGCCAATTCAATCCAGACCTCTTTTAATACCAGCTGGAGTGGTACAGATCCCCACTCACTCCCCAGCAAAGAGCCAATTCAATCCAGGCCTCTATTAATACCAGCTGGAGTGGTTCTGATTCACACTCACACACCAGGAAAGAGCAAATTCAAACCAGATCTCTATTAATACCAGCTGGAGTGGTACTGAGCCCCACTCACTCCCCAGCAAAGAGCCAATTCAATCCAGGCCTCTATTAATACCAGCTGGAGTGGTACTGAGTCCCACTCACACATCAGTTAAGAGCCAATTCAATCCAGACCTCGATAATACCAGCTGGAGTGCGACTGAGCGCCAAGCACACAGCAGGAAAGGGACAGTTCATTCCAGGCCTCTATTAATACCATCTGGAGTGGAATTAACTCCCACTCACTCCCCAGCAAAGAGCCAATTCAATACAGACCTCTATAATACCAGCTGCAGTGCGACTGAGTCCCACTCACACAGCAGGAAAGGGACAGTTCATTCCAGGCTTCTATTAATCCCAGCTGGAGTGGTTCTGAGCCCCAGTCACACACCAGGAAATGGCCAATTCAATCTAGGCCTCTATTAATACCAGCTGGAGTGGAATTAACTCCCACTCACACACCAGGAAATAGCCAATTCAATCCAGACCTCTATTAATACCAGCAGGAATGGTACTGAGCCCCACGCAGACACCAGAAAGATCCAATTCAATCCAGGCCTCTATTAATACCAGCTGGAGGGGTACTGAGTCTCACTCACAAACCAGGAAAGGGCAGTTCATTCCAGGCCTCTATTAATACCAGCTGGAGTGGAATTAACTCCATCACACACACCAGAAACAGCCAATTCAATCCTGACCTCTATAATACCAGCTGGTGTGCGTCTAAGTCCCACTCACATGCCATGAAGGGGTCAGTTCATTGCAGGCTTCTATTAATACCAGCTGGAGTGGTACTGAGTCCCACTCACAAACCAGGAAAGAGCCAATTCAATTCAGGCCTCTATTAATACCAGCTGGAGTGGTACTGAGTCCCACTCACAAACCAGGAAAGGGCAGTTCATTCCAGGCCTCTATTAATACCAGCTGGAGTGGAATTAACTCCATCACACACACCAGAAACAGCCAATTCAATCCTGACCTCTATAATAGCAGCTGGTGTGCGTCTAAGTCCCACTCACACGCCATGAAGGGGTCAGTTCATTGCAGGGCTCTATTAATACCAGCTGGAGTGGTACTGAGTCCCACTCACACCCCAGGAAAGAGCCAATTCAATTCAGGCCTCTATTCATACCAGCTGGAGTGGAATTAACTCCATCTCACACTCCAGAAAGAGCCAATTCAATCCCGACCTCCATAATAGCAGCTGGTGTGCGTCTGAGTCCCTCTCACACGCCATGAAGGGGTCAGTTCATTCCAGGCCTCTATTAATACCAGCTGGAGTGCGACAGAGTCCCACTCACACAGCCGGAAAGGGACAGGTCATTCCAGGCCTCTATTAATACCAGCTGGAGTGCGACTGAGGATCACTCAGACACCAGGAAAGAGGCCCATTCAATCCAGACCTCTTAATACCAGCTGGAGAGGTACTGAGCCCCACTCACACACCAGGAAAGAGCCAATTGAATCCAGACCACTAATTAATACCAGCTGGAGTGCGACAGAGTCCCACACACACACCAGGAAAGGGACAGGTCATTCCAGGCCTCCATTAATACAAGCTGGAGTGGAATTAATTCCTAGTCACACACCAGGAAAGAGCCAATTCAATCCAGACCTCTGTAATACCAGCTGGAGTGCGACTGAGTCCCACTCACACAGCAGGAAAGTCACAGTTCATTCCAGGCCTCTATTAATACAAGCTGGAGTTGAACTGATCCCCACTCACATCAGAAAAGAGCCAATTCGATCCAGACCTCTATTAATAGCAGCTGGAGTTGTACTCAAAGAACAAAGAACAAAGAACAAAGATAATTACAGCACAGGAACAGGCCCTTCGGCCCTCCAAGCCTGCGCCGATCCAGATCCTCTATCTAAACATGTCGCCTATTTTCTAAGGTTCTGTATCTCTTTTCTTCCTGCCCATTCATGTATCTGTCTAGATACATCTTAAAAGACTCCATCGTGCCCGCATCTACCACCTCCGCTGGCAATGCGTTCCAGGTGCCCACCACCCTCTGCGTAAAGAACTTTCCACGCATATCCCCCCTAAACTTTTCCCCTTTCACTTTGAACTCGTGTCCTCTAGTAATTGAAACCCCCACTCTGGGAAAAAGCCTCTTGCTATCCACCCTGTCTATACCTCTCATGATTTTGTACACCTCAATCAGGTCCCCCCTCAACCTCCGTCTTTCTAATGAAAATAATCCTAATCTACTCAACCTCTCTTCATAGCTAGCGCCCTCCATACCAGGCAACATCCTGGTGAACCTCCTCTGCACCCTCTCCAAAGCATCTACATCCTTTTGGTAATGTGGCGACCAGAACTGCACGCAGTATTCCAAATGTGGCCCAACCAAAGTCCTATACAACTGTAACATGACCTGCCAACTCTTGTACTCAATACCCCGTCCGATGAAGGAAAGCATGCCGTATGCCTTCTTGACCACTCTATTGACCTGCGTTGCCACCTTCAGGGAACAATGGACCTGAACACCCAAATCTCTCTGGACATCAATTTTCCCCAGGACTTTTCCATTTACTGTATAGTTCACTCTTGAATTGGATCTTCTAAAATGCATCACCTCGCATTAGCCCTGATTGAACTCCATCTGCCATTTCTCTGCCCAACTCTCCAATCTATCTATATTCTGCTGTGTTCTCTGACAGTCCCCTTCACTATCTGCTACTTCACCAATCTTAGTGTCGTCTGCAAACTTGCTAATCAGACCACCTATACTTTCCTACAAATCATTTATGTATATCACAAACAACAGTGGTCCCAGCACGGATCCCTGTGGAACACCACTGGTCACACGTCTCCATTTTGAGAAACTCCCTTCTACTGCTACTCTCTGTCTCCTGTTGCCCAGCCAGTTCTTTATCCATCTAGCTAGTACACCCTGGACCCCATGCGCCTTCACTTTCTTCATCAGCCTGCCATGGGGAACCTTATCAAACGCCTTACTGAAGTCCATGTATATGACATCGACAGCCCTTCCCTCATCAATCAACTTTGTCACTTCCTCAAAGAATTCTATTAAGTTGGTAAGACATGACCTTCCCTGCACAAAACCATGTTGCCTATCACTGATGAGCCCATTTTCTTCCAAATGGGAATAGATCCTATCCCTCAGTATCTTCTCCAGCAGCTTCCCTACCACTGACGTCAGGCTCACCGGTCTATAATTACCTGGATTATCCCTGCTACCCTTCTTAAACAAGGGGACAACATTAGCAATTCTCCAGTCCTTCGGGACCTCACCCGTGTTTAAGGATGCTGCAAAGATATCTGTTAAGGCCCCAGCTATTTCCTCTCTCGCTTCCCACAGAAACCTGGGATAGATCCCATCCGGACCTGGGGACTTGTCCACCTTAATGCCCTTTAGAATACCCAACACTTCCTCCCTCCTTATGCCGACTTGACCTAGAGTAATCAAACATCTGTCCCTAACCTCAACATCCGTCATGTCCCTCTCCTCGGTGAATACCGATGCAAAGTACTCATTTAGAATCTCACCCATTTTCTCTGAGTCCAAGCATAACATTCCTTCTTTGTCCTTTAGTGGGCCAATCCTTTCTCTAGTTACCCTCTTTCTCCTTATATATGAATAAAAGGCTTTGGGATTTTCTTTAACCCTGTTTGCTAAAGATATTTCATGACCCCTTTTAGCCCTCTTAATTCCTCGTTTCAGATTGGTCCTACATTCCCGATATTCTTTCAAAGCTTCGTCTTTCATCAGCCGCCTAGACCTTATGTATGCTTCCTTTTTCCTCTTCGCTAGTCTCACAATTTCACCTGTCATCCATGGTTCCCTAATCTTGCCATTTCTATCCCTCATTTTCACAGGAACATGTCTCTCCTGCACGCTAATCAACCTCTCTTTAAAAGCCTCCCACATATCACATGTGGATTTACCTGCAAACAGCTGCTCCCAATCTACATTTCCCAGCTCCTGCCGAATTTTGGTGTAGTTGGCCTTCCCCCAATTTAGCAATCTTCCTTTAGGACCACTCTCGTCTTTGTCCATGAGTATTTTAAAGCTTACGGAATTGTGATCACTATTCCCAAAGTAGTCCCCTACTGAAACTTCAACAACCTGGCCGGGCTCATTCCCCAACACCAGGTCCAGTATGGCCCCATCCCGAGTTGGACTATTTACATACTGCTCTAGAAAACCCTCCTGGATGCTCCTTACAAATTCTGCTCCATCTGGACCTCTAACACTAAGTGAATCCCAGTCAATGTTGGGAAAATTAAAATCTCCTATCACCACCACCCTGTTGCTCCTACATCTTTCCATAATCTGTTTACATATTTGTACCTCTATCTCACGCTCGCTGTTGGGAGGCCTGTAGTAAAGCCCCAACATTGTTACCGCACCCTTCCTATTTCTGAGTTCTGTCCATATTGCCTCACAGCTCGAGTCCTCCATCGTGCCCTCCTTCAGCACAGCTGTGATATCCTCTTTGACCAGTAATGGAACTCCTCCACCCCTTTTACCTCCCTCTCTATCCCGCCTGAAGCATCGATATCCTGGGATATTCAGTTGCCAATCATGGCCTTCCCTCAACCAAGTCTCAGTAATAGCAATAACATCATACTCCCAGGTACTAATCCAAGCCCGAAGTTTATCTGCCTTACCTACTACACTTCTTGCATTAAAACAAATGCACCTCAGACCACCAGTCCCTTTACATTCATCATCTGCTCCCTGCCTGCTCTTCCCCTTAGTCACACTCACACACCAGGAAACAGCCAATTCAATCCAGACCTCTATAATACCAGCTGGAGTGCGACTGAGTCCCACACACACAGCAGGAAAGGGACAGTTCATTCCAGGCCTCTATTTAACCAGTTGGAGTGGTCCTGAGCCCCACGTAATCACACCAGAAAGAGCCAATTCAATCCAGGCCTCTGTTAATACCAGCTGGAATGGTACTGAGCCCCCTCACACACCAGGAAAGAGCCAATTCAATCCAGGCCTCTGTTAATACCAGCTGGAGTGGTACTGAGCCCCCTCACACACCAGGAAAGAGCAAATTCAATCCAGAACTCCAAGAAAAGCAGCTGGACTGGTACTGAACCCCATTCACCCACCCGGAAAGAGCAAATTCAATCCAGAACTCCTAGAAAAGCAGCTGGACTGGTACTGAACCCCCTCACACACCCGGAAAGAGCGAATTCAGTCCAGACCTCTTTTAATCCCAGCTGGAGTGGTTCTGAGCCCCACTCACACACCAGGAAAGTGCCAATTCAATCCAGACCTCAATAATACAAGCTGCAGTGCGACTGAGTCCCATTCACACAGCAGGAAAGGGACAGTTCATTCCAGGCTTCTATTAATACCAGCTGGAGTGGTTCTGAGCCCCAGTCACACACCAGGAAACGGCCAATTCAATTTAGGCCTCGAATAATACCAGCTGGAATGGAATTAACTCCCACTCACACACCAGGAAAGCGCCAATTCAATCCAGACCTCAATTAATACCAGCAGGAATGGTTCTGAGCCCCACGCAGACACCAGAAAGAGCCAATACAATCCAGGCCTCTATTAATACCAGCAGGAATGGTTCTGAGCCCCACGCAGACACCAGAAAGAGCCAATACAATCCAGGCCTCTATTAATACTAGCTGGAGGGGTACTGAGTCCCAGTCACAAACCAGGAAAGGGCAGTTCATTCCAGGCCTCTATTAATACCATTTGGAGTGGTACTGAGACCCACTCACACACCAGAAAGAGGCAATTCAATCTGGGCCTCTATTAATACCAGCTGGAGTGGTACTGAGTCCCACTCACACACCAGAAAGAGGCAATTCAATCTGGGCCTCTATTAATACCAGCTGGAGTGGTACTGAGACCCACTCACAAACCAGGAAAGAGCCAATTCAATCTGGGCCTCTATTAATACCAGCTGGAGTGGTACTGAGTCCCACTCACAAACCAGGAAAGAGCCAATTCAATTCAGGCCTCTATTAATACTAGCTGGAGTGGTACTGAGTCCCACTCTCAAACCAGGAAACAGCCAATTCAATCCAGACCTCTATTCATACCAGCTGGAGTGCGACTGAGTTCCACTCACACAGCAGGAAAAGAACAGTTCATTCCAGGCCTCTATTAATACCAGTTGGAGTGGTACTGAGCCCCACACACACACCAGAAAGAGCCAATTCAATCCAGGCCTCTATTAATACCAGCTGGAGTGGTACAGATCCCCACTCACACACCAGGAAAGAGCCAATTCAATCCAGACCACTATTAATACCAGCTGGAGTGGTTCTGAGTCCCACTCACACACCAGGAAAGAGCCAATTCAATCCAGGCCTCTATTAATACCAGCTGGAGTGGTACAGATCCCCACTCACACCTCAGGAAAGAGCCAATTCAATCCAGGCCTCTATTAATACCAGCTGGAGTGGTTCTGAGTCCCACTCACACACCAGGAAAGAGCCAATTCAATCCAGACCTCTATTAATACCAGCTGGAGTGGTACAGATCCCCACTCACTCCCCAGGAAAGAACCAATTCAATCCAGACCTCTATTAATACCAGCTGGAGTGGTACAGAGTCTCACGCACACACCAGGAAAGAGTCAATTCCATCCAGACCTATATTAATACCAGCAGGATTGGTACTGAGCCCCACTCAGACACCAGAAAGAGCCAATACAATCCAGGCCGCTATCAATACCAGCTGGAGTTGTACCGAGCCCCACTCACACACCAGGAAAGAGCCAATTCAATCCAAACCTCTGTTAATACCAGCTGGAGAGGTACTGAGTCTCACTCAAACACCATGAAAGAGCCAATTCAATCCAAACCTCTTTTAATACCAGCTGGAGTGGCACTGAGTCCCACTCACACAACAGTAATGCGCCAATTCAATGCAGGCCTCTATTAGTAACATTTGGAGTGGGACTGAGTCCCACTCACACAGCAGAGAAGAGACAGTTCATTCCAGGACTCTATTAACCCCGGGTGATCTGGCACTGTGTCCCACTCACACACCAGAAAAGGGACAGTTCATTCCAAACATCTATAAATATCAGCTGGAATGGTACTGAGTACCACTCACACAACAGAAGGAGCCAATTCATTCCAGGCCTCTATTAATACCAGCTGGAATGGTACTGATTCTCATGGACACACCAGGAAAGAGACAATTCCATCCAGACCTCTATTAATACCAGCAGGATGGTACTGAGCCCCCCTCAGGAACCAGCAGCAACCAATTCAATCCAGGCCGCTATTAATACCAGCTGGAGTGGTACTGAGTCCCACTCACACACCAAAAAGAGCCAATTCAATCCAGACCTCTTTTAATACCAGCTGGAGTGGTACTGAGTCCCACTCACACACCAAAAAGAGCCAATTCAATCCAGACCTCTTTTAATACCAGCTGGAGTGGTACTGAGTCCCACTCACACACCAAAAAGAGCCAATTCAATCCAGACCTCTTTTCATACCAGCTGGAGTGGTTCTGAGCCCCAATCACACACCAGGAAAGAGACAATTCAATGCAGGCCTCTATTAGTAACATTTGGAGTGGGACTGAATCCCACTCACACAGCTGAGAAGAGACAGTTCATTCCAGGACTCTATTAACTCCGGGTGATCTGGCACAGTGTCCCACTCACACAACAGGAAAGGGACAGTTCATTCCAAACATCTATTAATACCAGCTGGAATGGTACTGAGCACCACTCACCCACCAGGAAAGAGACAATTCTACCCAGACCACTATTAATAACAGATGGGGTGGTACTGAGTCCCACTCACACACCAGGAATGAGCCAATTCAATACAGGCCTCTATTAATACCGGCTGGAGTGGTACTGAGTCCCACTCACACATCAGGAAAGAGCCAATTCTACCCAGACCACTATTAATACCGGCTGGAGTGGTACTGAGTCCCACTCACACACCAGGAATGAGCCAATTCTACCCAGACCACTATTAATAACAGATGGGGTGGTACTGAACCCCACTCACACACCAGGAATGAGCCAATTCTACCCAGACCTCTATTAATAACAGATGGGGTGGTACTGAGTCCCACTCACACACCAGGAATGAGCCAATTCAATACAGGCCTCTATTAATACCAGCTGGAGTGGTACTGAACCCCACTCACCCACCAGGAATGAGCCAATTCTACCCAGACCACTATTAATACCAGCTGGAGTGGTACTGAACCCCACTCACCCACCAGGAATGAGCCAATTCTACCCAGACCACTATTAATACCGGCTGGAGTGGTACTGAACCCCACTCACCCACCAGGAATGAGCCAATTCTACCCAGACCACTAATCGAATTTAGAATTAGAGCATTGCAGCGCAGCACAGGCCCTTCGGCCCTCGATGTTGCGCCGACCTGTGAAACCATCTGACCTACACTATTCCATTTTCATCCATGTGTCTATCCAATGACCACTTAAATGCCCTAAACGTTGGCGTATCTACTACTGCTGCAGGCAGGGCTTTCCACGCCCTTACTACTCTCTGAGTAAAGAAACTACCTCTCACATCTGTCCTATATTTATCACCCCTCAACTTAAAGCTATGTCCCCTCGTGTTTGCCATCACCATCCGAGGAAAAAGACTCTCACTATCCAACCTATCTAACCCTCTGATTATCTTATATGTCTCTATTAAGTCACCTCTCCTCCTCCTTCTCTCCAACGAAAACAACCTCAAGTCCCTCAGCCTTTCCTCGTAAGACCTTCTCTCCATACCAGGCAACATCCTAGTAAATCTCCTCTGCACCCTTTCCAAAGCTTCCACATCCTTCCTATAATGCGGTGACCAGAACTGCACGCAATACTCCAGGTGCGGTCTCACCAGAGTTTTGTACAGCTGCAGCATGACCTCGTGGCTCCGAAACTCGACCCCCCTACTAATAAAAGCTAACACACCATATGCCTTCTTAACAGCCCTATTAACTTGGGGAGCAACCTTCAGGAATTTATGCACATGGACACCAAGATCTCTCTGTTCATCTACACTACCAAGAATCTTCCCATTAGCCCAGTACTCTGCATTCCTGTTACTCCTTCCAAAGTGAATCACCTCGCACTTTTCCGCATTAAACTCCATTTGCCATCTCTCAGCCCAGCTCTGCAGCCTATCTATGTCCCTCTGTACCCTACAACATCCTTCGGCACTATCCACAACTCCACAGACCTTAGTGTCATCCGCAAATTTACTAACCCACCCTTCTACACCCTCTTCCAGGTCATTTATAAAAATGACAAACAACAGTGGCCCCAAAACAGATCCTTGCGGTACACCACTAGTAACTAAACTCCAGGATGAAGATTTGCCATCAACCACCACCCTCTGTCTTCTTTCAGCTAGCCAATTTCTGATCCAAATCTCTAAATCACCTTCAATCCCATACTTCCGTATCTTCTGCAATCGCCTACCGTGGGGAACCTTATCAAACGCCTTACTGAAATCCATATACACCACATCCACGGCTTTACCCTCATCCACCTGTTTGGTCACCTTCTCGAAAAACTCAATAAGGTTTCTGAGGCACGACCTACCCTTCACAAAACCGTGCTGACTATCTCTAATGTACTTATTCTTTTCAAGATGATTATAAATCCTGTCTCTTATAACCTTTTCCAACATTTTACCCACAACCGAAGTAAGACTCACAGGTCTATAATTACCAGGGCTGTCTCTACTCCCCTTCTTGAACAAGAGGACAACATTTGCTATCCTCCAGTCTTCCGGCACTATTCCTGTCGACAATGACGACATAAAGATCAAGGACAAAGGCTCTGCAATCTCCTCTTTGGCTTCCCAGAGAATCCGAGGATAAATCCCATCTGGCCCAGGGGACTTATCTATATCTCAGTATTCTCCTCAACAAAATTTTCATTCTCCACTGTAAATACTGACGCAAAATATTCATTTAACACTTCCCCTATCTCCTCTGATTCCACACACAACTTCCCACTACTATCCTTGATTGGCCCTAATCTAACTCTAGTCATTCTTTTATTCCTGATATACCTATAGAAAGCCTTAGGGTTTTCCCTGATCCTATCCGCCAATGACTTCTCGTGTCCTCTCCTTGCTCTTCTTAGCTCTCCCTTTAGATCCTTCCTGGCTAGCTTGTAACTCTCAAGCGCCCTAACTGAGCCTTCACGTCTCATCCTAACATAAGCCTTCTTCTTCCTCTTGATAAGCGCTTCAACTTCTTCAGTAAACCACGGCTCCCTTGCTCGACAACTTCCTGCCTGCCTCACAGGTACATACTTATCAAGGACACACAGTAGCTGCTCCTTGAATAAGCTCCACATTTCGATTGTTCCCAACCCCTGCAGTTTCCTTCCCCATCCTACGCATCCTAAATCCTGCCTAATCGCATCATAATTTCCTTTCCCCCCGCTATAATTTTTGCCCTGCGGTATATACCTGTCCCTGCCCATCGCTAACGTAAACCTAACCGAATTGTGATCACTATTACCAAAGTGCTCACCTACATCTAAATCTCACACCTGGCCGGGTTCTTTTCCCGGTACCAAATCCAATGTGGCATCGCCCCTGGTTGGCCTGTCTACATACTGTGTCAGAAAACCCTCCTGCACACACTGGACAAAAACTGACCTATCTAAAGTACTTAATAACAGCTGGAGTGGTACTGAGTCCCACTCACTCACCAGGAAATAGCCAATTCAATCCAGACTTGTGGCGAAGGGGAGTTGGAGTGAGGAGTGGAGAGTGGGGGAGGGCAGTGGGGGAGGGGAGTGGGGGATGGGAGAGGAGGGGAGTGGGGAGGGGAGTGGGGGAGCGAAGTGGGAAGAGGAGTGGAAAGGGGAGTGGAGGTGAGAGGGGAGGGGAGTGTGTGAGGGGTGAGGAATAGGGGAAATGGAAGTGGAGTGGGTATGGGGAGGGGAGTGGAGGGGAGAGGTGGAGGTGAGTGGAGGAGGGGTGAGGGATAGGGGAGTGAAAAGTGGAGTGATGAAAGGAGTGGGGGAGGGGTGTACGGGAGTGGAGATTGGGGGACGAGAGTGGAGAGTGGGAAGTGGTGGAATTGAGTCGGGAGTGGGGAGTGGGGGAGAAGAGTGGAGAGGAGGCGTAGTGGGGGAGGAGAGAGGAGGCAAGTGTGGGAGGGGAGGGGAGAGGAGGCGTAGTGGGGGAGGAGAGAGGAGGCAAGTGTGGGAGGGGAGGGGAGAGGAGGCGAGTGGGAGAGGGGAGGGGAGAGGAGGCGTGTGGGGGAGGGGAGGGGAGAGGAGGCGTAGTGGGGGAGGAGAGAGGAGGCAAGTGTGGGGGAGGGGAGTGGAGAGAAGGCGTAGTGGGGGAGGAGAGAGGAGGCAAGTGTGGGAGGGGAGGGGAGAGGAGGCGAGTGGGAGAGGGGAGGGGAGAGGAGGCGTGTGGGGGAGGGGAGGGGAGAGGAGGCGTGTGGGGGAGGGGAGGGGAGAGGAGGCGTAGTGGGGGAGGAGAGAGGAGGCAAGTGTGGGAGGGGAGGGGAGAGGAGGCGAGTGGGAGAGGGGAGGGGAGAGGAGGCGTGTGGGGGAGGGGAGGGGAGAGGAGGCAAGTGGGGGAGGGGAGGGGAGAGTTGTGGAGTGGGGAGGGGAGGGGAGAGTTGTGGAGTGGGAGGAGAGAGGGGGAGTGGGAGGGCTTTGGTGGAGGGGTGTGGGACATGTGGGAGGTCAGTTGGGAGTGGAAGAGTGGAGGAGGGGAGTAGAGGAGGGGAGTGGGGAGTGGGGAGTGAGAGGGGTGGGGGAATTGGGAGTTGGGGAGGGGAGTTGGAGTGTCTTGTATGTGAGTGGGGAGTGAGGAGTGGGGATTGGAGGAGGTGAGTGGGGAGTTGGGGAGGGAAGTGGGGGAGTGGAGTGGGGGAAGGAAGTGGGGGAAGGGAGTGGGGGAAGGGAGTGGGGGAATGGAGTGGGGAGTGAGGAGGGGGAGTGGGGGAGGGGCGTGGAGAGTGCGGGAGGGGAGTGAGGAGGAGGAGTGGGGGTGGGAGAGTGGGAATGTGACTTGGGAAGGGAGTGAGGATGGGGAGTGGGGGTGGGGAGTGGGCAGGTGAGTTGGGAGCGCAGGACTGAGAGTGGGGAAAGGATTGTGTGTGGGTGTGGTTGTGGGGAGAGGTAAGGAGGGCAATGAGGAGTGGGGGTGGGAAGTGGGGGAGGGGGGTGGGGGAGAGGAGTGGAGAGTGGGAGAGGGGAGTGGTGGACGGGAGTTTAGAGTGGGATAGGGGAGTGGAGAGTGGGGGAAATTGAGTCTGGAGTGGAGAGTGGGGGAGGGAAGTGGGTAGTGGAGAATGGGGGAGTGGAGTGAGGACTGGGGGTGGGGAGTGGGGTGTGGGGGAGTGGAGTGGGGAGTGAGGAGAGGGGTGTGGAGGAGCGTTGCGGGGTGTGGGGGTGGGGGTGGGTGATGGGAGTGGGGTAGGGGAGTGGGGTTGTGAGATGGGAGTGTGGAGTGGGGGAGGGGAGTGAGGAGTCGGGGAGGGAATGTGGAGTGGGGAGTGGGTGTGGGGGGTGGGGTGTGGGGGAGGGGACTGGTGAGTGGGTGACATGAATGAGGAGTAGGGAGGGGAGTGTGGAGTTGGAAGTGGAGTTGGGAGTGAGGAGTGGGCAGTGGGGTAGTGGGGCGTGATGTGGGGAGAGAGGAGTGGGGAGTGATGGAGTGGGGAGTGGAGTGAGGAGTGGGGAGTGGGGTTGGGGAAGGGATGGTTGAGAGGGGAGTGTGTGAGGGGAGTGGAGAGTGAGGAGTAGAGTGGGGAGTGAGTAGTGGGCAGTGGGGGAGTGGGGAATGGTGTGGGGAGTGAGGAGTAGTGAGTGGATTGGGGAGTGAGGAGTGGGGAGTGAGGAGTGGGGAGTGGGGAGTTGGGAGTGGGGAGTTGAGTGGGGAGTGAGAAGTGGGGAGTGAGAAGTGGGGAGTGGGGGAGTGGAGTGAGAAGTGGGTAGTAGGGAGTGGGGGAGTGGAGAGGGGAGTGAGGAGTGGGGTGTGGGGGAGGGGAGTTGGGAGTGGGGGAGGGGAGTGGGGAGTGGGTGAGGGGAGTGGGGTTTGTGGGAGGGGAGTGAGGAGTGGGGGAGGGGAGTGAGCAGTGCGGGAGGGGATTGGGGATTGGGTAGTTGGGGAGGGGAGTGGTAAGTCGGTGAGGGGAGTGGGGGAGGGGAGTGAGGAGTGGGGAGTGGAGTGGAGAGTGAGGAGTGGAGAGTGGGAGAGAGGTGAGTGGGGGAGTGAGGAGTGAGGAGTCGGGGAGTGGGGAGTGAGGAGTCGGGGAGTGGGGAGTGGAGTGGGGAGTGAGGAGTGGGTGAGTGGGGGAGTGGGGAGGTGGTGGGGTGTGTAGGAGGGGAGTGATAGAGGGGCAGGGCCTTGTCGGGGAGGGGGAGTGCGGGGGGGAGTGGGGGAGAGGAGTAAGGGAGGGTAGTGGGGAGGATAGTGGGGGAGGGTAGAGGGGAGTGGGTGAGTGGAGGGGGAGGTGAGGGGAATGGAGAGTGAGGACAGGGGAGTGAGGAGTGGGGAGTGGGGGAGGGGAGTGTGGAGTGCGGGAAGGGAGTGGGGAGGGAGAGGGGGTGAGGAGTTAGGGAGGGTAGTGAGGGAGGAGAGTGAGGGGTGCGGTGTTGAGGAGGGTAGTGCGGAGTGAGGAGTGGGGTAGGGATGAGCGGATTGTGGGAGAGGAGTGGGGGAGGGTGGTGGGGAGGGCAATGGGGGAGGGGAGTGAGGGAGGGGGAGTTGTGGAGGGGAGTGGGGGAAATGGAGTGGGCGAGGCAGATAGGCAAGTGGGGAGGGGAGTGGAGAGTGAGGAGTGGGGGAGGGGTGAGTGGAGTAGGTGAGGGGTGTGGATGAGGGGAGTGGGGAGGGGAGTGAAGGATGGAAGTGAGGGATGAGAGTTGAGAAGTGGAGTGGGGGAGGGGAGTGCGGTAGTGGAGCGGGGAGTGAGGGAGGGGAGGGTGATGTGAGTGGGGGAGGGGCAGTGGGATTCGGGGATGGGAGTGGGGAAGGAGAAGGAGTGTGAGGGGGAGAAGGAGGTGAGTGGGAAGTGTACGGTAGGGTAGAGTGGAGTTGGGAGTGGAGTGGAGGATGGGAGTGAGGGAGGAGAGTGGGGGAGTGGTGAAGCGGAATGAAGGAGGGGGAGGGGGAGCGGTGTGGGTGAGGGTAATAGGGGACAGAAGTGTGGGAGGGGAGTGGGGGAGGGGAAGGGGAGTGGGAGACGGGAGGGGAGGAGGGAGGGGTGCGGGGAGCGGAATGGGGGTGGGCAGTGGGGGGGGGAGTGGGGAGGGGAGTGGGGGAGGGTAGTGGAGGTTGGGGGTAGGGGAAGGGAGGCAGAAGAGGAGTGGGGAGGTGCTGGGGAGTGTAGGAGGGGGTGTTGCGTGAGGGGGAAGGGGAGGGAAGGGTTGATGGGACTGGGGGAAAGGTGTGGGGGAAGGGATTGGGGATGGGGCGTGAGGGAGGGGGAGGGCAGAGCAGAAGGGGCACGGGGGAGGGAGAGTGGGGGAGGGTGAGTGGGATTGGGGGAGGGTAGTGGGGACTGAGAGGGAGTGTGAGGGGAGAGGGTGGTGAGTGGGCGGTAAAGGGGACGGGAGAGAGGAGTAGGAACTAGAGTGGAGGATGCGAGTGAGGGAGGAGAGTGGGGAGTGTGGGAGGGGAGTGCAGGGGGTTGGGGAGGGGAGTAGGGGAGGGGACTGGGCAGGGGAGGGTGAGGGGAGCAGGGAGAGGAATGTGCAAGGTGGCAGTGAGAGTGGAGTGGGAAATGGGAGTGAGTTTGCAGTGTTGGTTAGAGGACGGAAGAGGGGTGTGGGGAAGGGAGGGGAGTTGGTAGGGCAGTGGAGAAGGGATGTGGGGAAGGGGACTCGTGGAGGGTAACGGGGTAGGTGGATGGTAGTGGGGGAGGTGAGTGGCGGAAGGAAATGGGGTTAGCCAATGAGGAGTAGGGTAGGTGAGTGGTGGAGGGGATTGGGGAGGGGGAGAAGGGGAGAGGGAAGGGAGTGGGGGAATAGAGTGGGGAAGGGGAGGGGGAAGGGCAGGGAGGGGGATGGGAGTGGTAGAGGGGGAGCAGGAAGGGAATAAGGGAGGGAAGTGGGGTGGGGTGCAGGGAACAGGGAGGGGAGTTGGAGAGTGGGGGTGCAAAGTTAGGGGACTGGGGGAGGGTGAGTGGGGCAGGGGGAGGGTTGTGGGGAGGGAGAGGGGATATGAGGGGGAGAGGGTGGTGACTGAAAGGGTGTACGGGAGGGGAGAGAGGAGTGAGGAGTGGAGTGGCGGATGGGAGTGAGGCAGGAGAGTAGTGGAGTGGGGGAGGGAGTGCGGAATGGGGTCTTGGAGTGGGGGAGTGGAGTGAGGATGTGAGTGGAGGAGGGGGATGTGAGAAGTTAAGGGGAGTGATGCAGGGGAAGGGGAGTAGGGGAGAGGGGGAGTGGGGAGGGGTAGGGAATGGGAGACGGGAGTGAGTGTGCAGAGTGTGGTGGGGAGGGGGAGGGAGGGGAGTGGAGTGAGGAAAGGAGGGGAGTGGACAGGGCAGTGGAGAAGGGGACTCGCGGAGGGTAGTGGGGGAGGTGTGGGGTAGTGGGGGAGGGTAGTGGGTAAGGGTACTGGGGGAGGGTAGTGAAAGATGGGAATGGCGGAGAGGAGTGGGGGAGGCCGATGAGAAGTAGGGGGTGGGTGTTGTGGAAGGGATTGGGGAGGGGGTAAGGCGGAAGGGGGAAGGGGAGATGGAAGGGAGTGGGGGAATAGAGTGGGGAGGGAGGGGGAAGGGCGGGGAGGGGGATGGGAGTGATAGAGGGGGAGCAGGAAGGGAATAAAGGAGGGCAGTGGGATGGAGTGCAGGGAACAGGGAGGGGAGTTAGGGGAGTGGGGGAGAGTGAGTGGGGCAGAGGGAGGGTTGTGGGGAGGGAGAGGGGATGTGAGGGGGAGAGAGAGGGTATGTGAGGGGGAGAGTGTGGTAAGTGAAGGGGTGTAGGGGAGGTTAAAGAGGAGTGGGGAGTGTAGTGGTGGATGGGAGCGAGCGAGGAAAGTGGTGGAGTGGGGGATGGGTGGGGAATGGGGGCTTGGAGTGGGGGAGGTGGAGGGGGAAGGGGAGTTTGGGAATGGAGTGGGGAGGGGGATGTGGGACGGGAAGGGCAGGGGAGGGGAGAGTGGCAGGGGAGGGGGAGTAGGGGAGTGGGGAGGGGGAGGGAAGTGGGAGATGCAGGTGAGTGTGCAGCGTGTGGTGCGGGAGGGGAGAGGGGAGTGGAGTGGGGAAAGGAGGCGAGTGGACAGGGCAGTGGGGAAGGGGACTCGAGGAGGGTAGTGGGGGAGGTGTAGGGTAGTGGGGGAGGGCAGTGAAAGATGGGAGTGGCGGAGGGGAGTGGCGGAAGCCGATGAGAAGTAGGGGGTGGGTGTTGTGTAGGGGATTGGGGAGGGGGAAGGGGGAAGGGGAGAGGGAAGGGAGTGGGGGAATAGAGTGGGCATGTTGAGGGGGAAGGGCGTTGTGGTGGGGGGTGGGGGAGGGGGAGGGGAAGGGAATGGGGAGGGTAGTGGGGGAGGGGGAGGGGAGTGGAGAGGGGATTGGGGGAGGGGAGTTGAGGGGGAGGGGGTGTTGGGGAGGAGAGTGGAGGGGTAAGTGGGAGGTTGTTGGGGAGGAGAGGGGAGGGGGTAGGTGATGGGGTATTGGGGAGGAGAGGGGAAAGGGACTGGGGGTGGGGGAAGGGAATGGGGGAGGGGAGTGGGGAGGGGAGTGGAGAGGGCAATGGGAGAGGGGAGGTGGAGGTGAGTGAGGAGGATGAGGGGAGTGAATGTGTGAATTGGGGAAGTGGAAAGGGGAGGGGAGTCATGAGGGGCGTGGGGAAGGGAGGGAAGTGGTTAGATAGGTGTTGAAGGGGGTGAGGGAGGGAAGAGGGGGATGGGAGTGGGGGAGTGGAGTGGGAGAGGGTGAGTGGTCTTGGGGGAGTGCGAGTGGTATTGGGGGAGGGTGCGTGGGATTGGGCGAAGGTGAGTGGGATTGGGGGAGGGGAGTGGGATTGGGGGAGGGTGAGTGGAATTGGGAGAGGGTGGTGGGGAGTGGCGTGGAGGATGTGAGTGAGGGAGTAGGGGATGTGGCAGGGGGGTGGGGGATGGAGATGTGGCAAGGATATTAGGAGGGGAGTGAGAGAGCAAAGATGGGAGAGATGGAGAGGAGTGGGGGAGCGCAGAGTTGGGGGTTAGGGGACGGGATTGGGGAGGGGAGCGGGGGAGGGAAGTGGGGGAGGGGTTGGGGTGTTGGGCAGGAGAGGAGGGTGAGGAGGGGAGTGTGGGAGGGGTTGGGGTAGGGAGTGTGGCAAGTCGGGGAGGAGTGGTGGGATTGGCAGAAGAGTGGGGGAGGGGAGTGGGGGAGGGGAGTGGGAGAGGTGTGTTGGGGAGGGGAGTTGGGGAGGGGCGTGAGGGAGGGGTTGGGGGGGGTAAGGGTTGGGGAGGGAGGGGAGTGAGGGAGGGGAGTGGGGAGAGGAGTGAGGGAGGGGTCGGAGAGGGAAGGGAGTGGGGGAATGGAGTGGGGAAGAGGAGGGGAGTTCGGGGGTGGGGGACGGGAGTGGGAGTGGATTGGGGTGGGGAGGGTTCTGCTGGAGGGGTGTGCGGGAGAGGAGTGGGTGAGGTGAGGGAGTGGGGGAGGGGAATGGGAGACGGGACTGGGTGAAAGAAGTGGGAGTTAGGGAGGGACTAGGAAAGGGGAATGGGGGAAGGCGAGTGGGAAAATTGGAGTGAGTGTGTGAGGTGGGGTAGGGGAAAGGAGGGGAGTTGGGAAGGGGTGGGGGAGGGAAGGGCGGTGGGAGATGTAGGAGAGGAAGCGGAGTGGAGTAGGGGGCTGTGAGGGGAGGGAGATGTGAGAGGTGAAGGGAGTCGCGGAGGGGAGGGCAATGGGGGCAGCGGGTGTGGAGGAGGAAAGTGGGGGAGGGGATTGAGGGATGGGAGATGAGTGGGAAGATGAGTGGGGAGGGAAATGGGGGAGGGGAGTGGGCGAGTGGAGGGGTGGGGAGAGGATGGGGAGAGGAGTGGGGGAGAGGAGTGGGGGAGAGGAGTGGGGAAGAGGAGTGGGGGAGAGAAGTGGGGAGAGGAGGGGTGGGGAGTGGAAGGGGAGAGGAATGGGGAGGGGACGGGTAAGGGAGTGAGTGAATGGAGTGGGTGGGATAGTAAATTGGGTTAAGGAGGGGGAAGAGAGTGGGGGAGAGGTGTTGGAGAGGGTGAGTGCGGAGGGCAGTGGACTGAGGAGGGGAATGTACGAGGGCAGTGGAGGAGGGGCGTGGGGGAAGTGAGAGTGGGGAGGGAAATGGGAGGGGAGTGGGGAGTGGGGTAGGTGAGTGGGGGAGAGTAGTGGGGGAGGAGAGCTCTTGGGGAGGGGAGAGGCTGGGGGAGCGGTTTGAGGAAGGGGAGTGGGGGAGGGGAGTAGGGAGGAGTGGGGAAGGGGAGTGGGGGCGGAGTGGGGGAGGGGAGTGGGGGGAGGGGACTGGGGACAGGAGTGAGGGGAGGGGTTGGGGAGGGAGGGAAGAGGGGGAATAGAGTGGGCAGAGGGACGTTAGGGGAGTGCAGCGCAGAGTTAGCAGAGTGGGTGAGGGGATTTGGAGTTGGGAGTGGGAGGAGTGGGGGAGGAGTGCGGGGGTAGTGGGGGAGGGTTGGAGGAGGGAAGTGTGGGAGGAGTGGGGGAGAAGTGGGGGAGGGGTGGGCGAAGGGAGTGGGGGGAGGGGTTTGGGGACAGGAGTGAGAGGAGGGGTTGGGGGGTGAGGGGAGTGGAGTGGGGAGAGGGTAGTTAGGGGAATGGAGGAGGGGATTTGCAGTTGGGAGTGTGAGGGGAGTGGAGGGGAGGGGGTGGGGAGGCATGTGGGGGAGGGGCAGGGATGTGGGGGAGGGAGAGGTGGAATGAGGATGTAGGGGAACGAGAGTGGGTTAGGGTTAGGGTGAGTGCGGGACGGGAGTGGGGGAGGGGAGTGTAGGGAGAGTTGGGGAGGGCAGAGTGGGAGGGAAGGGGGAGGGGAGTGGGGGGCGGTAGTGGAGGATGGGAGTGGGGAGTGGAGTGGGGTGGAGGAGGACGGGAGTAGGGGAGGGGTGTTTGGAAGTGGAGCGGGGTAATGGTAGGGGAGGGAGAGAAGTGGGAGATGGGAGGGAGTGGAGTGGGGAGGAGAGGGAGGGGATTGGGGGAGGGGGACAGGAGAGCTGGGAGTGGGTAGGGCTTAGGGGCACGGGAGTGGGGGTGAGGTGGGGTTGGGAGGGTTGTGAGGGAGGGGATTTGGTGCAGGGTGTTGGGGGGAGGTAGAGGGGCAGGGGTATGGGCGAGGGGAGCGGGGGAGGGGCGGGGGTGAAGGTGAGTCGGCAGAGGAGTTGGGAGGGGTGTTTGGCAGGGGAGGTGGAGGTGTGGGGAGTGGGGAAGGGGAGTGGGGGACGAGGGACGGGAGAGAAGGGAGTGGGGGAGGGGAGTTGACCGAGTGGGGTGGGTAGTGGCGGAGGGTAGTGGAGCAAGGTAGTGGGGGAGAGGGTTTTGAGGGTAGGGCAGATGGAGGGGAGTAGCGGATGGGTGTGTGTGAGAGGGAGTGTGGGAGTGGAAGTGGGGGATGTGAGAGGGAGGGCAGTGTGGAGGGAGACCAGGTCTGAGCGGGAGAGGATGCGAACAAGGGGTGTAGGGGAGCGATGTGAGGAGTGGGGGCCTGGAGTGGACGATAGGAGTGAGAGAGGGAAGTGGGATGTGGGAGGGGAAAGGGGAGTGGGGACCGGGGACGAGTGGGGGAGGGGTGCGTTGAGGGGAATGGCAGAATGAGAGGGGAGGTGAGTGGGGAATGCGGAAGTAGAGTGGAGGATGGGGAGTGGGGAAATAGGAGAGGGGAAGGGGAGGGTGTGTAATGGTGAGGGGGAGGGGAGTGTTAGGGGGAGGGGAGTGTGAGGGGAGGGAGAGGGTAGTGTGGAAGGAAGTTGGGGAGGGGAGTGGGGGATGGGGAGGGGGAGTGTGGCAGAGAGTGGGGAGGGGAGTTTGAGAGGAGAGTGGGGGAGGGCAATGGTCAGAAAGGAGGGGGAAAGTGGGAGGAGGAGTGTGGAAGAAGGAGAGAGTGCGAGATTGGCGGAGGGGAGAGTGGAAGGGAGTGGGGGAAGGGAGTGGGGGAGAGGGTAGGGGAATGAAGAGGGGGCGGGAGGAGGAGGGGAATGAAGAGGGGGAGGGAGGGAAATGTGGGGGGAATGAAGAGGGGGAGGGAGGGGAAGGTGGAGGGGAAATAAGAGGGGGAGGGAGGGGGTGGTGGAGGGGAATGAAGAGGGGGGAGGGGAGGTGGAGGGGAATGAAGGGGGCGGGAGGGGGTGGTGGAAGGGAATGCAGAGGGGCAGGGAGGTAGAGGTGGAGGGGAATGAAGAGGGGGGAGGGGGTGGAGGGCAATGAAGAGGGGGAGGGAGGGGGAGGTGGAGGAGAATGAAGAGGGGGAGGGAGGTGGAGGAAAATGAAGAGGGGGAGGGAGGGGGAGGTGGAGGGGGATGAAGAGGGGGAGGGAGGGTGTGGTGGAGGGGAATGAAGAGAGGGAGGGAGGGGTGGTGGAGGGGAATGAAGAGGGGGAGGGAGGGGTTGGTGGAGGAGAAAGAAGAGGGGGAGGGAGGGGGTGGTGGAGGAGAATGAAGAGGGGGAGGGAGGGGCAGGTGGAGGGGAATGAAGAGGGGGAGGGAGGGGGAGGTGGAGGGGAATAAAGAGGGGTGGGAGGGGGTGGTGGAGGGGAATGAATAGGGGGAGTGAGGGGGTGGAGGAGGGGAATGAAGAGGGGGAGGGAGGGTGTGGTGGAGGGGAATGAAGAGAGGGAGGGAGGGGTGGTGGGGGGGAATGAAGAGGGGGAGGGAGGGGTTGGTGGAGGAGAAAGAAGAGGGGGAGGTGGAGGAGAATGAAGAGGGGGAGGGAGGGGCAGGTGGAGGGGAATGAAGAGAGGGAGGGAGGGGTGGTGGAGGGGAATGAAGAGGGGGAGGGAGGGGTTGGTGGAGGAGAAAGAAGAGGGGGAGGGAGGGGGTGGTGGAGGAGAATGAAGAGGGGGAGGGAGGGGCAGGTGGAGGGGAATGAAGAGGGGGAGGGAGGGGGAGGTGGAGGGGAATGAAGAGGGGAGGGAGGGGGTGGTGGAGGGGAATGAAGAGGGGAGGGAGGGGAGGTGGAGAGGAATGGAGGGAGGGGGAGTGTGAATGGAATGAATAGGGGGTGTGAGGGGGTGGTGGAGGGGAATGAAGAGGGGGAGGGAGGGTGTGGTGGAGGGGAATGAAGAGAGGGAGGGAGGGGTGGTGGGGGGAATGAAGAGGGGGAGGGAGGGGTTGGTGGAGGAGAAAGAAGAGGGGGAGGTGGGTGCGGTGGAGGAGAATGAAGAGGGGGAGGGAGGGGCAGGTGGAGGGGAATGAAGAAGGGGAGAGAGGGGGAGGTGGAGGGGAATGAAGAGCTGAAGGAGGGGGAGGTGGAGGGGAATGAAGAGGGGGAGGGAGGGGAGGTGGAGAGGAATGGAGGGAGGGGGAGGTGGAGTGGAATGAATGGGGGAATGAGGGGGTGGTGGAGGGGAATAAAGAGGGGGAGGGAGGGGGTGGTAGAGGGGAATGAAGAGGGGGAGAGAGGGGGTATGGAGGAGAAAGAGGAGGGTGTGGGATGGCGTGATGGATGATAATGAAGAGGTGGAGGGAGGGGTGGTGGAGGGGAATGAAGAGGGGGTGGGAGGGAGTGGTGGAAGGTAATGAAGAGGGGGAGGGAGGGGGAGGTGGAGGGGAATGAAGAGGGGGAGGGAGGGGATGGTGGAAGGTAATGAAGAGGAGGAGGGTGGGGGAGGTGGATGGGACCGAAGAGGGGGAGGGAGGGGGAGGTGGAGGGGAATGAAGAGAGGGAGGGAGGGGTTGGTGGAGGAGAATGAAGAGGGGGAGGGAGGGGGTACGGAGGAGAAAGAAGAGGGTGTGGGAGGGGGTGATGGATGATAATGAAGAGGTGGAGGGAGGGGGTGGTGGAGGGGAATGAAGAGGGGGAGGGAGGGGGTGGTGGAGGGTAATGAAGTGGGGGAGGGAGGTGGAGGTGAAGGGGAATGAAGAGGTGGAGGGAGGGGGTGGTCGAGGGTAATGAAGAGGGGGAGGGAGGTGGAGGTGGAGGGGAATGAAGAGGGGGAGGGAGGGGGAGGTGGAGGGGAATGAAGAGGGGGAGGGAGGGGATGGTGGTGGGTAATGAAGAGGAGGAGAGTGGGGTAGGTAGATGGGAATGATGAGGGGGAGGGAGGGGGAGGTGGAGGGGGAGGGAGGGGGTGGTGAGGGGAATGAAGAGGGGGAGGGAGGGGTTGGAGGAATTGAATGAGGTTGGGGCCGGAGGGGCTGGTGGAGGGGAATGAAGATGGGGGAGGGGGTGGTGGATGGGAATGACGAGTGGGAGGGAGCGGTGGTGGAGAGGAATGAAGAGGGGCAGGGAGCGGGAGGTGGGGAATGAAGAGGGGGAGGGAGGGGGTGGTGGGGAATGAAGAGGGGGAGGGAGGGTGTGGTGGGGAATGAATAAGTGGAGGGAGGGGGTGGTGGAGGGGAATGAAGAGGGGGAGGGAGGGGGAGGTGGGGAATGAAGAGCGGGAGGGAGGGGGTGGTGGGGAATGAAGAGGGGGAGGGAAGATGTGGTGGAGGGGAATGAAGAGGGGGAGGGAGGGGGAAATGGAGGGGAATGAAGAGGGGGAGGGAGGGGGTGGTGGAGGGTCATGAAGATGGGGAGGGAGAGGGTGGTGGAGGGCAATGGAGAGGGGGAGGGATGCGGTGGTGGAGTGGAATGGAGAGGGTGAGGGAGGGGGTGGTGGAGTGTGGTAGCGGAGTGGGTGATTGGTTTGGGGTAGGGGTGTGGGGTAGGGGTGTGGGGTAGGGGTGTTGTGGAGCGGAGTGCGTTCTGGGAAGTGGGGGAGGGTAGTGGGGGATGGCAGTGTGGGGTGGGAGTGTGGTAGAGACGGGCAGTGAGGACGTGAATGTAAGCGGAGTGGGGTAGGGGTGTGGGAGAGGGAAGTGGGGGAGTGGGGTAGGTTAGTGTGAGAGGGGAGTTGGGGAGTGGGGGAGGGGAAGGGGGAGGCGAGTGAGGGAGGGCAGCGGGGGAGGGTAGTGGGTGAGGGGAGTGGGGGAGGGGAGTGGGGGTGGGTTTGAGGGAGGGGAATTGTGGAGGGGGGTTGTCGGGGTGTGGGGTAGGGGAGTGGGGTATGGGAGTTGTTGAGGGGACTGGGGGAGATGAGTTAAGGTGCGGGGTTGGGGAGTAGAGTTGGGGAGGGGAGTTAGGGAGGGGAGTTGGGGAGGGGAGTGGGGTAGGGGAGTGAGGTGGGGGAGTGGGGTAGGGGAGTGAGGTAGGGGAGTGCAGTAGGGGAGTGAGGTAGGGGAATGTAGGAGGGCAGTTGGGGAGGGGAGTGGGGGAGGGGAGTGGGGTAGGGGAGTTGGTTAAGTGTGTGGGGTAGGGGAGTGGGGGAGGGGATTGAGGTAGTGTTATGGGGAGGGGATTGAGGTAGTGGATTGGGGGAGGGGAGTGGGGGAGGGGAGTGGGGTGGGGTAGTGGGGTAGGGGAGTGGTGGAGTGGGGTGGGGTAGTGTGGTAGGGGAGTGGTGGAGTGGAGTGGGGTTGGGTAGTGGGGTGGGGTAGTGGGTTAGGAGAGTGGAGATGGGGAGTGGGGGTGCAGAGTGGTGTCAGGGAGAGTGGTAGGGGTGGGCTCTAAGGAGGTGGAGGGAAGGGGAGTGGGGAGGGGAGTTGGGGAGGGGAGTTGGAGAGGGAAGAGGGGTAGGGGAGTGGGGTGAGTCGTGATGTAGGGGAGTGGGGGAGGGGAGTGGTGGAGGGAAGTGGTGTGTTGGAGTGGCTGAGGGGAGTGGCGGATGGGAGTGGATGAGGGGAGGGGAGGGCAGTGAGGAGGTGGAGGAAAGGGGAGTGAGGCAGGGCAGTGGGGTTGGGGAGAGCAGTGAGGATTTGGCGGGAAGGGGAGTGGGGAGGGTAATGGGGAGGGGAGTGGGGGAAGGGTGTGTGATAGGTCAGTGGAGTAGGGGAGTGGGGTAGGGGTGTGGGGTAGGGGTGTGGGGTAGGGGAGTGGGGTAGGGGAGTGGGGTAGGGGAGTGGGGGTGGGGAATGGGGGAGGGGAGTGGGGGAGGGGAGTGAGGTAGATGTGTGGGAGAGGGGATAGAGGGAGTGGAATGGGGGAAGGGATTGGGGGAAGGGAGTGGGGTAGGGTCGTGGGGGCGGTAACTGGTGGAGTGGAGTGAGGTAGGGCAGTTTGATACGGGAGTGGTGTGGGGGTGTGGGGTAGGGGAGGGCAGTGAGCAGGTGGAAGGAAGGGGAGTGACGTGGGGAGTGAGAGAGGCAGTGGCGTAGGGGAGCTGGGTAGGGGAGGGCAGTGAGGAAGAGAATGAAGGGGAGTGGGGGAGGGAAGTGAGTTAGGGGAGTGGGGTAGGGGAGTGGGAAAGTGCAGTGGGAAAGGGGAGTGGGTAGGGGAGTGCAGTGAGGAGGTGTAGAGAAGGGGGGTGGGGGAGGGTATTGGGGTCGGAGTGTTGGGAAGCGGAGTTGGGTAGGGGTGTGGGTTAAGTGTGTGGTGTCAGGGAGTGGGGTAGGGGAGTGTAGTAGCAGAGTGGGGTAGGGTCGTAGGGGAGCGAGTGGGGTAGGGGTGTGGGGGAGGCATGTGGGGTCGTGGAGTGGGGTAGGGGAGTTGTGGAGGGGAGTGCGGAAGGGGAGTGGGGGAGTGGAGCAGGGTAGGGAAGTGGGGTAGGGGAGTGGGGAAGGGTAGTGGGGGATGGGAGTGTGGTAGGGGAGGGCAGTGAAGAGGTGCTGGGAAGCGGAGAGGTGGACGGGAGTGGGGGAAGGGGAGTGGGGGAGGGGGTGGGGTATGGAAGTGGGGCAGGGGAATGGGGAAGGGGAGTCGGGTAGTGGAGTTGGGTAGGGGAGTGATTTAGGGGATTGGGGCAGGGGAGCGCAGTGAGGAGGTGGAGAGAAGGGGAGTGGGGGAGGGTATTGGGGTCGGAGTGTTGGGAAGCGGAGTTGGGTAGGGGTGTGGTGTCAGGGAGTGGGGTAGGGGAGTGTAGTAGCAGAGTGGGGTAGGGTCGTAGGGGAGCGAGTGGGGTAGGGGTGTGGGGGAGGCATGTGGGGTCGTGGAGTGGGGTAGGGGAGTTGTGGAGGGGAGTGCGGAAGGGGAGTGGGGGAGTGGAGCAGGGTAGGGAAGTGGGGTAGGGGAGTGGGGAAGGGTCGTGGGGGATGGGAGTGTGGTAGGGGAGGGCAGTGAAGAGGTGCTGGGAAGCGGAGAGGTGGAAGGGAGTGGGGGGAGGGGAGTGGGTGAGGGGGTGGGGTATGGAAGTGGGGCAGGGGAATGGGGAAGGGGAGTCGGGTAGTGGAGTTGGGTAGGGGAGTGATTTAGGGGATTGGGGCAGGGGAGCGCAGTGAGGAGGTGGAGGGAAGGGGAGTGGGGGAGTAGAGTCGGGGAGGTGTCTGGGGTAGGGGAGTTGGGTAGTGGAGGGCAGAGAGGAGGTATGGGAAGGGGAGTGGGGGAGGGGTGTGGGGTTGGAGAGTTGGGGTGCGGAGTGGGGTCGGGGAGTGGTGTCAGGGATTTGGGTGGGGGAGTGGGGGAGCAGAGTGGCGGAGGGGAGTGTGGTATGGGTGTGGTAACGGGGATTGGATAAGGGAGTCGGGTAGGGGAGTTGTGAAGGGGAGTGCGGTAGGTGAGTGAGGGAGCGTGGTGGGGGATAGGTGTGTGGTAGGGGAGGGAAGTGAGGAGGTGCAGGGAATCGGAGTGGTGGATGGGAGGGGAGTGGGGGAGGGGGTGGGGTAGGGGAGTGGGAGAGGAGAGTGGGGGAGGCGAGTGGGGGAGGCGAGTGGGGGAGGCGAGTGTGAGGAGGGGAGTGGGGGTGGGGAGTGCGGTAGGGGTTTTGGGGTAGGGGATTTGGGGAAGGGAGTGCGGGAGGGGAGTGGGGGAGGGGTGTGGGGGAGGGGAGTGGGGGAGGGGAGTGGGGAGGGGAGTGGGGAGGGGTGTGGGGGAGGTTAGTGTGATGGGGAGTGGGGGAAGGGAGTGGGGGAGGGGAGTATGGGAGGAGAGTTGGGGAGGGTAGAGGGTTAGGGAGTGAGGGAGCGGAGTGGGGGAGGGGAGAGAGGGAGGGGAGTGGGGGAGGGGAGTGAGGAAGGGGAGTTGAGGAGGGGAGTGGGGGAGAGGGGTGGAGTAGGGCAGTGGGGTATGGGATTAGTTGAGGGGAGCGGGCGAGGAGAGCTGGGGAGGGGGGTGGGGTAGGGGTGTGGGTAGCGGAGTGGGGGAGGGGAGTTGAGGCAGGGAGTGAGGTGAGGAGTGGGGGAGGGGTGTTGTGGTGGAGCGGAGTGGTGGAGGGGAGTGCGGGAGGGGAGTGGGGGAGGGGATTGGGGGAGGGGAGTGGGAACCTGGGAGTGGGGGAGGGGAGTGGGGGAGGGGAGTGGGGGAGGGTTGTGGGGGGGAATGGGGAATGGGAGTTGGGAGGGGAGTGGGGGAGGGGAGTGGGGGAGGGGAGTGGGGGAGGGGTGTGGGGAGGGGAGTGGGGAGGGGAGTGGGGAGGGGAGTGGGGAGAGGCGTGATGCAGGGGAGTTGAGGAGGGGAGTTGAGGCAGGGGAGTTGAGGCGGGGAGAGGAGTGTGGGAGAGGAGTGGGGAGAGGAGTGGGGGAGAGGAGTGGGGTAGAGGAGTGGGGGAGGGGATTAGGGGACGGCGTGGGGGACGGGCGTGGGGGAGTGGGGTCGGGTTGTGGGGTCGGGGAGTGGGTTCGGGGTGTGCGGACGGGGTGTGGGGTCGTGGAGTGGGGTCGGCGAGTGGGGTCGGGGAGTGGGTCGGGGAGTGGTATCGGGGAGTGAGGGAGGGGAGCGCAGTGAGGAGGTGGAGGGAAGGGGATTGGGGGAGTGGAGTGGGAGAGGTGTCTGGGGTAGGGGTGTTGGGTAGTGGAGGGCAGTGAGGAGGTGGAGGGAAGGGGAGCGGGGAGGAGAGTGGGGTAGGAGAGTTGGGGAGCGGAGTGGGGTAGGGGAGCGAGGTAGGGGGGTGGGTAGGGGAGTGGGGTAGGGGAGTGGGGTATGGGAGTGGGGTAGGGGTGTGGTGCCTGGGAGTTTGGTAGGGGAGTGGGAGAGCGGAGTGGGGGAGCAGAGTTGGGGAGGGGAGTGTGGTAGGGGTGTGTGGTAGGGGAGTGTGGTAGGGGAGTGTGGTAGGGGTGTGGTGACGTGGGTTTGGGTAGGGGAGTCGGGTAGGGGAGTTGTGGAGGGTTGTTGTGCAGGGGAGAGCAGTAGGCGAGTGGGGGAGGGGATTTGGGGGAGGGGATTTGGGGTCGGGGATTTGGGGTGGGGGATTTGGGGTAGGGGAGTTGGGGAGGGGAGTGGGGAGGGGAGTGGGGGTGGGGAGTGGGGGAGGTGAGTGTGGGAGAGGAGTGGGGGAGTGGAGTGGGATAGGGAAGTTGGCTAGCTGAGTGAGGGAGCGTAGTGGGGGATAGGTGTGTGGTAGGGGAGGGCAGTGAGGTGATGCAGGGAATCGGAGTGGTGGACAGGAGGGGAGTGGGGGAGGGGGTGGGGTAGGGGAGTGGGGAAGCGAGTGGGGGAGGCGAGTGGGGGAGGGGAGGGGGAGGGGAGTGCGGTAGTGGTTTTGGGGTAGGGGATTTGGGGAGGGGAGTGGGGGAGGGGAATGATGAGGGGAGTGGGGAGGGGAGTGGGGGAGGGGAGAGGGGAGGGGTGTGGGGGAGGTTAGTGTGGTAGGGGAGTGTGGTAGGGGAGTGGGGAGGGGAGTGGGGGAGGGGAGTGGGGGAGGGGAGTATGGGAGGAGAGTTGAGGAGGGTAGAGGTTTAGGGGGTGAGGGAGGGGAGTGGCGGATGGGAGTGAGGGAGGGGAGTTGGGGAGGGGAGTGAGGAAGAGGAGTTGAGGAGAAGGAGTGGGGTAGGGGGGTGGAGTAGGGGAGTGGGGTATGGGAATAAGTGAGGGGAGTGGGGGAGCAGAGCTGGGGAGGGGAGTGGGTAGGGGTGTGGAGTAGGGGAGTGGGGGAGGGGAATTGAGGCAGGGAGTGAGGTGAGGAGTGGGGGAGGGGTGCTGTGGTGGAGGGGAGTGGGGGAGGGGAGTGGGGGAGGGGAGTGGGGGAGGGGAGTGGGGGAAGGGAGTGGGAACCTGGGAGTGGGGGAGGGGAGTGGGGGAGGGTTGTGCGGTAGGGGAATGGGGAATGGGAGTGGGGAGGGGAGTGGGGGAAGGAGTGGGGGAGGGGGTAGGGGGAGGGGAGTGGGGAGGGGCGTGATGCAGGGGAGTTGAGGAGGGGAGTTGAGGCAGGGGGGTTGAGGAGGGGAGTTGAGGCAGGGGAGTTGAGGCGGGCAGGGGAGTATGGGAGAGGAGTGCGAGAGAGGAGTGGGGCAGAGGAGTGGGGGAGAGGTGTGCGGAGAGGAGAGGGGAGAAGAGTGGGGTAGAGGAGTGGGGGAAGGGATTAGGGGAAGGCGTGGGGGACGGGCGTGGGGTAGTGGGGTCGGGTTGTGGGGATCGGTTTGTGAGATCGGGGAGTGAGGTCGGGGAGTGGGGTCGGGGAGTGGGGTCGGGGAGTGAGGGAGGGGAGCGCACTGAGGAGGTGGAGGGAAGGGGAGTGGGGCTGTGGAGTGGGAGAGGTGTCTGGGATAGGGGAGTTGGGTAGTGGAGGGCTGTGAGGAGGTGGAGGGAAGGGGAGCAGGGAGGAGTGTAGTGTAGGAGAGTTGGGGAGCGGAGTGGGGTAGGGGAGTGGGGTAGGGGAGTGGGGTAGGGGTGTGGTGCCCGGGAGTTTGGTAGGGGAGTGGGAGAGCGGGGTTGGGGAGCGGAGTGGGGGAGGGGAGTGTGGTAGGGGAGTGTGGTAGGGGAGTGTGGTGGGGGAGTGGTGACGGGGGTTTGGGTAAGGGAGTCGGGTAGGGGAGTCGGGTCGGGGAGTTGTGGAGGGGGTTTGTGGAGGGGAGAGCAGTAGGCGAGTGGGGGAGGGGATTTGGGGGAGGGGATTTGGGGTGGGGATTTGGGGTAGGGGATTTGGGGTAGGGGATTTGGGGGAGGGGATTTGGGGGAGGGGAGTGGGGGAGGGGAGTGGGGGAGGGGAGTGGGGGAGAGGAGTGGGGGAGAGGAGTGGGGGAGAGGAGTGGGGGAGAGGATTGGGGGAGGGGTGTTGCGGAGAGGAGAGGGGAGAAGAGTGGGGTAGAGGAGTGGGGGAGGGGATTAGGGGAGGGGCGTGTGGGGAGGAGATTAGGGGAGGGGCGTGGGGGAGGGGGTACGGGGAGTGGGGTCGGGGAGAGGGGTCGGGGAGAGGGGTCGGGGAGAGGGGTGGGGGAGTGGGGTCGGGGAGTGGGGGAGGGGAGAGCAGTGAGGAGGTGGAGGGAAGGGGAGTGGGGGTGTGGAGTGGGGGAGGTGTCTGGGGTAGGGCAGTTGTGTAGTGGAGGACAGTGAGGTGGTGGAGGGAAGGGGAGCGGGGGAGGAGTGTGGGTTAGGAAAGTTGGGGAGCGGAGTGGGTTAGGGGAGTGGGGTAGGGGTGTGATGCAGAGGAGTGGGGTCGGGGAGTGAGGGAGGGGAGCGCAGTGAGGAGGTGGAGGGAAGGGGAGTGGGGGAGTGGAGTGAGAGAGGTGTCTGGGGTAGGGGAGTTGGGTAGTGGAGGGCAGTGAGGAGGTGGAGGGAAGGGGAGCGGGGAGGAGTGTGGGGTAGGAGAGTTGGGGAGCGGAGTGGGGTAGGGGTGTAGAGTAGGGGAGTGGGGTAGGGGAGTGGGGAAGGGGTGTGTGCCGGGGAGTTTGGTAGGGGAGTGGGAGAGCGTAGTGGGGGAGCGGAGTGGGGGAGGGGAGTGTGGTAGGGGAGTGTGGTAGGGGAGTGTGGTAGGGGTGTGGTGACGTGGGTTTGGGTAGGGGAGTCGGGTAGGGGAGTTGTGGAGGGGGGTTGTGGAGGGGAGAGCAGTAGGCGAGTGGCGGAGGGAATTTGGGGTAGGGGATTTGGGGGAGGGGATTTGGGGGAGGGGATTTGGGGTAGGGGAATGGGGGAGGGGAGTGGGGGAGGGGACTGGGGGAGAGGAGTGGGGGAGTGGAGCGGGGTAGGGAAGTGGGGTAGGTGAGTGAGGGAGCGTAGTGGGGGATAGGTGTGTGGTAGGGGAGGGCAGTGAGGTGGTGCAGGGAATCGGAGTGGTGGACGGGAGGGGAGTGGGGGAGGGGGTGGGGTAGGGGAGTGGGGGAGGCGAGTGGGGGAGGCGAGTTGGGGAGCCGAGTGGGGGAGGGGAGTGGGGGAGGGGAGTGCGGTAGGGGTTTTGGGGTAGGGGATTTGGGGAGGGGAGTGGGGGAGGGGAGTGGGGGAGGGGAGTGATGAGGGGAGTGGGGGAGGGGAGTGGGGGAGGGGAGTGGGGAGGGGTGTGAGGAGGGGTGTGGGGGAGGTTAGTATGGTAGGGGAGTGGGGGAGGGGAGTGGGGGTGGGGAGTATGGGAGGAGGGTTGGGGAGGGTAGAGGGTTAGGGAAGTGAGGGAGGGGAGTGGGGGAGGGGAGTGAGGGAGTGGAGTGGGGAAGGGGAGTGAGGAAGGGGAGTTGAGGAGGGGAGTGGGGGAGGGGTGGTGGAGTAGGGGAGTGGGGTATGGGAGTAGGTGAGGGGAGTGGGGGAGGAGAGTTGGGGAGGGGAGTGGGGTAGGGGTGTGAAGTAGGGGGGTTGGGGAGGGGAGTTGAGGCAGGGAGTGAGGTGAGGAGTTTGGGAGGGGTGTTGTGGTGGAGTGGAGTGGGGGAGGGGAGTGGCGGAGGGGAGTGGGAACCTGGGAGTGGGGGAGGGGAGTGGGGGAGGGGAGTGGGGGAGGGTTGTGGGGGAGAGGAACGGGGAATGAGAGTGGGGAGGGGAGTGGGGGAGGGGAGTGGGGAGGGGAGTGGGGGAGGGGAGTGGGGGAGGGGTGTGGGGAGGGGAGTGGGGAGGGGAGTGGGGAGGGGAGTGGGAAGGGGCGTGATGCAGGGGAGTTGAGGAGGGGAGTTGAGGCAGGGGAGTTGAGGCAGGGGAGTTGAGGCGGGGAGGGGAGTGTGGGAGAGGAGTGGGGGAGAGGAGTGGGGCAGAGGAGTGGGGGAGGGGTGTTGCGGAGAGGAGAGGGGAGGAGAGTGGGGTAGAGGAGTGGGGGAGGGGATTAGGGGAGGGCGTGGGGGACGGGCGTGGGGGAGTGGGGTCGGGTTGTGTGGTCGGGGAGTGGGGTCGGGGAGTGGGGACGGGGAGTGAGGGAGGGGAGCGCAGTGAGGAGGTGGAGGGAAGGGGAGTGGGGGAGTGGAGTGGGAGATGTGTCTGGGGTAGGGGACTTGGGTAGTGGAGGGCAGTGAGGAGGTGAAGGGAAGGTGAGCGGGGAGGAGTGTGGGGTAGGAGAGTTGGGGAGCGGAGTGGGGTAGGGAAGTGGGGTAGGGGAGTGGGGTAGGGGTGTGCTGCCGGGGAGTTCGGTAGGGGAGTGGGAGAGCGGAGTGGGGGAGCGGAGTGGGGGAGGGGAGTGTGGTAGGGGAGTGTTGTAGGGGAGTGTGGTGGGGGAGTGGTAACGGAGGCTTGGGTAGGGGAGTCGGGTAAGGGTGTCGGGTCGGGGAGTTGTGGGGGGGGGGTTGTGGAGGGGAGAGCAGTAGGCGAGTGGGGGAGGGGATTTGGGGTAGGGGATTTGGGGTCGGGGATTTGGGGGAGGGGATTTGTGGGAGGGGATTTGGGGGAGGGGAGTGGGGGAGGGGACTGTGGGAGACGAGTGGGGGAGAGGAGTGGTGGAGAGGAGTGGGGGAGGGGATTAAGGGAGGAGCGTGGGGGAGGGGATTAGGGGAGGGGCGTGGGGGAGGGGGGACGGGGAGTGGGGTCTGGGAGTGGGGTCGGGGTTTGGGGTCGGGGAGTGGGGTCGGGGAGAGGGGTCGGGGAGAGGGGTAGGGGAGTGAGGGAGGGGAGTTGATGAGGGGACTGGTGACGGGGGGTTGGGTAGGGGAGTCAGGTATGGGAGTTGTGGAGGGGGGTTGTGGAGGGGAGAGCAGTAGGCGAGTGGGGGAGGGGATTTGGGGTAGGGGATTTGGGGGAGGGGATTTGGGGGAGGGGATTTGGAGAGGGCAATGGTGGAGGGGAGTGGGGGAGGGGAGTGGGGCGTAGTGTGTTGGTGGTTAGTGTGGGAGGGGAGTGGGGGAGAGGAGTGGGGAGGGGAATGGGGAGGGTAGAGGTGGTGCGGAGTGGGGGAGTGGAGTGGGGGTGTGGAGTGGGGGAGGGGAATGGGGGAGGGGTGTTGCGGAGAGGAGAGGTGAGGAGAGTGGGGTAGAGGAGAGGGGAGGAGAGTGGGGTAGAGGAGTGGGGGAGTGCATTAGGGGAGGGGATTAGGGGAGGGGCATGGGGGTGGGGTAGAGGAGTGGGGGAGTGGGGTTGTGGAGTGGGATGGGGAGTGGGGAGTGGGGTAGGGTGAGTGGGGTCGGGTGAGTGGGGTCGGGTGAGTGGGTCGGTGAGTGGGTCGGTCAGTGAGGGGAATGGGGGAGGGGTGTTGCGGAGAGGATAGGTGAGGAGAGTGGGGTAGAGGAGAGGGGAGGAGAGTGGGGTAGAGGAGTGGGGGAGTGCATTAGGGGAGGGGATTAGGGGAGGGGCATGGGGGTGAGGTAGAGGAGTGGGGGAGTGGGGTTGTGGAGTGGGATGGGGAGTGGGGTCTGGGGTAGGGTGAGTGGGGTCAGGGAGTGGGGTCGGGGAGTGAAGTAGGGATGTGGGTTAGGGGAGTGGGGGAGGGGAGTGAGGTAGGGGAGTGGGGGAGGGGAGTGGGGGAGGGGAGTGGGGGAGGGGAGTGTGGTAGGGGTGTGGTGACGGGGGGTTGGGTAGAGGAGTCGGGTAAGGGAGTTGTGGAGGGGACTGCGGTATGCGAGTGGAGTGGGGGAGGGGATTTGGGGGAGGGGATTTGGGGTACGGAATTTGGGGTAGGGGAGTGGGGGAGGGGAGTGGGGGAGGGGAGTAGGGGAGGAGTGTGCGGAGGAGTGTGGAGGAGGTTAGTGTGGGAGGGGAGAGGGGGAGGGGAGTGGGGGAGGGGAGTAGGGGAGGAGTGTGCGGAGGAGTGTGGGGAGGAGTGTGGAGGAGGTTAGTGTGGGAGGGGAGAGGGGGAGGGGAGTGGGGGAGGGGAGTGTGGTAGGGGGTGTGGTGACGGACGGTTGCGTAGGGGAGTCGGGTAGGAGAGTTGTGGAGGGGAGTGCGGTATGCGGGTGGAGTGGGGGAGGGTATTTGGGGGAGGGGATTTGGGGGAAGGGATTTGGGGTAGGGGACCTGGGGTAGGGGAGTGGGGGAGGACTTTGGGGAGGAGAGTGGGGAGGAGTGTGGGGAGGAGTGTGGGGGAGGTTAGTGTGGGAGGTTAGTGTGGGAGGGGAGTGGGGGAGGGGAGTGGGGGAGGGGAGTGGGCAGGGGAGTTGGGGAGGGTAGTGGGTTAGGGAAATGGGGGAGGGTAGTGGGTTAGGGGAGTGAGGGAGGGGAGTTTGGGAGGGGCGTTAGGGAGGGTAGTTAGGGACGGGAGTTGAGGTGGGATGTGGGGGAGTGGAGTAGAGAGTGGAGTTCAGAGTGGAGTAGGGGAGTGGAGAAGGGGAGTGGGGTCTGGGAGTGGGGTAGGGGAGTGGGATAGGGGAGTGGGGGAGGGGAGTGGGGGAGGCGAGTGGGGGAGGGGAGTGTGGTAGGGGTGTAGTGACGGGGGGTTGGGGAGGAGAGTCGGGTAGGGGAGTTGTGGAGGGGAGTGCGGTTTATAGTGGAGTGGGGGAGGGGATTTGGGGGAGGGGATTTGGGGTAGGGGATTTGGGGTTGGGGATTTGGGGTACGGAATTTGGGGTACGGAATTTGGGGGAGGGGAGTGGGGGAGGGGAGTGGGGGAGGAGTGTGGGGGAGGTTAGTGTGGGAGGGGAGTGGGAGAGCGGAGTGGGGGAGGGGAGTGTGGTAGGGGGTGTGGTGACGGGGGGTTGGGTAGGGGAGTCGGGTAGGGGAGTTGTGGAGGGCAGTGCGGTATGCGGGTGGAGTGGGGGAGGTTATTTGGGGGAGGAGATTTGGGGGAGTGGATTTGGGGGAAGGGATTTGGGGTAGGGGACTTGCGGTAGGGGAGTGGGGGAGGACTTTGGGGAGGAGTGTGGGGAGGAGTGTGGGGGAGGTTAGTGTGGGGGAGGTTAGTGTGGGAGGTTAGTGTGGGAGCGGAGTGGGGGAGGGGAGTGGGGGAGGGGAGAGGGGGAGGGGAGCTGGGGAGGGTAGTGGGTTAGAGAAATGGGGGAGTGTAGTGGGTTAGGGGAGGGAGGGAGGGGAGTTGGGGAGGGGTGTTAGGGAGGGGAGTTAGGGAGGGTTGTTGAGGAGGTGTGTGGGGGAGTGGAGTGGAGTATGGGAGTAGAGTGTAGAGTGGAGTAGGTGAGTGTAGTAGGGGAGTGGGGTAGGGGAGTTGGGGAGGGGAGTGGGGGAGGGGAGTGTGGTAGGGGGTGCGGTGACGGGGGTTGGGTAGAGGAGTCGTGTAGGGGAGTTGTGAAGGGGAGTTGTGGAGGGGAGTGTGGTATGCGGGTGGAGTGGGGGAGGGGATTTGGGGGAGGGATTTGGTGGAGGGGATTTGGGGGAAGGGATTTGGGGTAGGGGACCTGGTGCAGGGGAGTGCGGGAGGACTTTGGGGAGGAGTGTGGGTAGGAGTGTGGGGTGGAGTGTGGGGGAGGTTAGTGTGGGAGGTTAGTGTGGGAGGGGAGAGGGAGAGGGGAGTGGGGGAGGGGATTGTGGAGGGGAGTGGGGGAGGGGAGTGGGGGAGGGGAGTTAGGGAGGGGAGTTGAGGAGGGGTGTGAGGGAGTGGAGTGGAGTAGGGGAGTTGTGTAGGGGAGTGGAGTAGGGGAGTAGGGGAGTGGAAGAGGGGAGTGGGGGAGGAGAGTGGGGAGTGGAGAGGGGGAGGGGAGTGGGGGAGGGCAGTGGGGGAGGGGAGTGGGGGAGGGGAGTGGAGGATGGGAGTGCGGGAGGGGAATTGGGGCAGGGGATTTGGGAGAAGGGAGTGTGGTAGGGGATTTGGTGTAGGGGATTTGGGGGAGGGGAGTGGGGGAGGGGATTTGGGGGAGGGGAGTGAGTGAGGGGATTGGGGGAGGGGAGTGGGGGAGAGGAGTGGGGGAGGGGTGTTGCAGAGAGGAGAGGGGGAGGAGAGTGGGGTAGAGGAGTAGGGGAGGGGATTAGTGGAGGGGCATGGGGGTGGGGAGTGGGGTTGGGGTGTGGGGGTGGGGAGTGGGGTCGGGTGAGTGGTGTCTGGTGAGTGGTGTCGGGTGAGTGGGGTCGGGTGAGTGGGGTCCGGTGAGTGGGGTCGGGTGAGTGGGGTCGGGTGAGTGGGGTCGGGGAGTGGGGTCGGGGAGTGGGATAGGGGAGTGGGGGAGGGGAGTGTGGTAGGGGTGTGGTGACGGGGAGTTGGGTAGGGGAGTGGGGTCAGGGAGTGGTGTCGGGGAGTGGGGTCGGGGAGTGGGGTCAGGGAGTGGGGTCAGAGAGTGGGGGAGGGGAGTGGGGGGAGGGGAGTGTGGTAGGGGTGTGGTGACGGGGGGTTGGGTAGGGGAGTCGGGTAGGGGAGTTGTGGAGGGGTGTGGGGGAGGGGATTTGGGGTAGGGGATTTGGGGTAGGTGAATTGGGGTACGGAATGTGTGGTACGGAATTTGGGGTACGAAATTTGGGGTAGGGGTGTGGGGGAGGGGAGTGGGGGAGGGGAGTGGGGGAGGTGTGTGGGGAGGAGTGTGGAGGAGGTTAGTGTGGGAGGGGAGAGGGGGAGGGGAGTGGGGGAGGGGAGTGTGGTAGGGGGTGTGGTGACGGACGGTTGCGTAGGGGAGTCGGGTAGGAGAGTTGTGGAGGGGAGTGCGGTATGCGGGTGGAGTGGGGGAGGGTATTTGGGGGAGGGGATTTGGGGGAAGGGATTTGGGGTAGGGACCTGGGGTAGGGGAGTGGGGGAGGACTTTGGGGAGGAGAGTGGGGAGGAGTGTGGGGAGGAGTGTGGGGGAGGTTAGTGTGGGAGGTTAGTGTGGGAGGGGAGTGGGGGAGGGGAGTGGGGGAGGGGAGTGGGCAGGGGAGTTGGGGAGGGTAGTGGGTTAGGGAAATGGGGGAGGGTAGTGGGTTAGGGGAGTGAGGGAGGGGAGTTTGGGAGGGGCGTTAGGGAGGGGAGTTAGGGACGGGAGTTGATGTGGGATGTGGGGGGAGTGGAGTAGAGTAGGGGAGTGGAGTTCAGAGTGGAGTAGGGGAGTGGAGAAGGGGAGTGGGGTCTGGGAGTGGGGTAGGGGAGTGGGATAGGGGAATGGCGGAGGGGAGTGTGGTAGGGGGAGCGGTGACGGGGGTTGGGTAGAGGAGTCGTGTAGGGGAGTTGTGAAGGGGAGTTGTGGAGGGGAGTGCGGTATGCGGGTGGAGTGGGGGAGGGGATTTGGGGGAGGGGATTTGGTGGAGGGGATTTGGGGGAAGGGATTTGGGGTCGGGGACCTGGTGTAGGGGAGTGCGGGAGGACTTTGGGGAGGAGTGTGGGTAGGAGTGTGGGGTGGAGTGTGGGGGAGGTTAGTGTGGGAGGTTAGTGTGGGAGGGGAGAGGGAGAGGGAGTGGGGGAGGGGATTGTGGAGGGGAGTGGGGGAGGGGAGTGGGGGAGGGGAGTGAGGGAGGGGAGTTGGGGAGGGGAGTTAGGGAGGGGTGTTAGGGAGGGGAGTTGAGGAGGGGTGTGGGGAGTGGAGTGGAGTAAGGGAGGGGAGTTGAGGAGGGGTGTGGGGGAGTGGAGTGGTGTAAGGGAGTGGAGTGCAGAGTGGAGTAGGGGAGTGGAGTAGGGGAGTGCTGTCCGAGATTGGTGTAGCGGAGTGGGGTAGGGGAGTGGGGGAGGAGAGTGGGGGAGGGGAGTGTGGTAGGGGTGTAGTGACGGGGGGTTGGGTAGGGGAGTGGGAGAGCGGAGTGGGGGAGCGGAGTGGGGGAGGGGAGTGTGGTAGGGGAGTGTTGTAGGGGAGTGTGGTGGGGGAGTGGTAACGGAGGCTTGGGTAGGGGAGTCGGGTAAGGGTGTCGGGTCGGGGAGTTGTGGGGGGGGGGTTGTGGAGGGGAGAGCAGTAGGCGAGTGGGGGAGGGGATTTGGGGTAGGGGATTTGGGGTCGGGGATTTGGGGGAGGGGATTTGTGGGAGGGGATTTGGGGGAGGGGAGTGGGGGAGGGGACTGTGGGAGACGAGTGGGGGAGAGGAGTGGTGGAGAGGAGTGGGGGAGGGGATTAAGGGAGGAGCGTGGGGGAGGGGATTAGGGGAGGGGGCGTGGGGGAGGGGGGACGGGGAGTGGGGTCTGGGAGTGGGGTCGGGGTTTGGGGTCGGGGAGTGGGGTCGGGGAGAGGGGTCGGGGAGAGGGGTAGGGGAGTGAGGGAGGGGAGTTGATGAGGGGACTGGTGACGGGGGGTTGGGTAGGGGAGTCAGGTATGGGAGTTGTGGAGGGGGTTGTGGAGGGGAGAGCAGTAGGCGAGTGGGGGAGGGGATTTGGGGTAGGGGATTTGGGGGAGGGGATTTGGGGGAGGGGATTTGGAGAGGGCAATGGTGGAGGGGAGTGGGGGAGGGGAGTGGGGCGTAGTGTGTTGGTGGTTAGTGTGGGAGGGGAGTGGGGGAGAGGAGTGGGGAGGGGAATGGGGAGGGTAGAGGTGGTGCGGAGTGGGGGAGTGGAGTGGGGGTGTGGAGTGGGGGAGGGGAATGGGGGAGGGGTGTTGCGGAGAGGAGAGGTGAGGAGAGTGGGGTAGAGGAGAGGGGAGGAGAGTGGGGTAGAGGAGTGGGGGAGTGCATTAGGGGAGGGGATTAGGGGAGGGGCATGGGGGTGGGGTAGAGGAGTGGGGGAGTGGGGTTGTGGAGTGGGATGGGGAGTGGGGAGTGGGGTAGGGTGAGTGGGGTCGGGTGAGTGGGGTCGGGTGAGTGGGTCGGTGAGTGGGTCGGTCAGTGAGGGGAATGGGGGAGGGGTGTTGCGGAGAGGATAGGTGAGGAGAGTGGGGTAGAGGAGAGGGGAGGAGAGTGGGGTAGAGGAGTGGGGGAGTGCATTAGGGGAGGGGATTAGGGGAGGGGCATGGGGGTGAGGTAGAGGAGTGGGGGAGTGGGGTTGTGGAGTGGGATGGGGAGTGGGGTCTGGGGTAGGGTGAGTGGGGTCAGGGAGTGGGGTCGGGGAGTGAAGTAGGGATGTGGGTTAGGGGAGTGGGGGAGGGGAGTGAGGTAGGGGAGTGGGGGAGGGGAGTGGGGGAGGGGAGTGGGGGAGGGGAGTGTGGTAGGGGTGTGGTGACGGGGGGTTGGGTAGAGGAGTCGGGTAAGGGAGTTGTGGAGGGGACTGCGGTATGCGAGTGGAGTGGGGGAGGGGATTTGGGGGAGGGGATTTGGGGTACGGAATTTGGGGTAGGGGAGTGGGGGAGGGGAGTGGGGGAGGGGAGTAGGGGAGGAGTGTGCGGAGGAGTGTGGAGGAGGTTAGTGTGGGAGGGGAGAGGGGGAGGGGAGTGGGGGAGGGGAGTAGGGAGGAGTGTGCGGAGGAGTGTGGGGAGGAGTGTGGAGGAGGTTAGTGTGGGAGGGGAGAGGGGGAGGGGAGTGGGGGAGGGGAGTGTGGTAGGGGGTGTGGTGACGGACGGTTGCGTAGGGGAGTCGGGTAGGAGAGTTGTGGAGGGGAGTGCGGTATGCGGGTGGAGTGGGGGAGGGTATTTGGGGGAGGGGATTTGGGGGAAGGGATTTGGGGTAGGGGACCTGGGGTAGGGGAGTGGGGGAGGACTTTGGGGAGGAGAGTGGGGAGGAGTGTGGGGAGGAGTGTGGGGGAGGTTAGTGTGGGAGGTTAGTGTGGGAGGGGAGTGGGGGAGGGGAGTGGGGGAGGGGAGTGGGCAGGGGAGTTGGGGAGGGTAGTGGGTTAGGGAAATGGGGGAGGGTAGTGGGTTAGGGGAGTGAGGGAGGGGAGTTTGGGAGGGGCGTTAGGGAGGGTAGTTAGGGACGGGAGTTGAGGTGGGATGTGGGGGAGTGGAGTAGAGAGTGGAGTTCAGAGTGGAGTAGGGGAGTGGAGAAGGGGAGTGGGGTCTGGGAGTGGGGTAGGGGAGTGGGATAGGGGAGTGGGGGAGGGGAGTGGGGGAGGCGAGTGGGGGAGGGGAGTGTGGTAGGGGTGTAGTGACGGGGGGTTGGGGAGGAGAGTCGGGTAGGGGAGTTGTGGAGGGAGTGCGGTTTATAGTGGAGTGGGGGAGGGGATTTGGGGGAGGGGATTTGGGGTAGGGGATTTGGGGTTGGGGATTTGGGGTACGGAATTTGGGGTACGGAATTTGGGGGAGGGGAGTGGGGGAGGGGAGTGGGGGAGGAGTGTGGGGGAGGTTAGTGTGGGAGGGGAGTGGGAGAGCGGAGTGGGGAGGGGAGTGTGGTAGGGGGTGTGGTGACGGGGGGTTGGGTAGGGGAGTCGGGTAGGGGAGTTGTGGAGGGCAGTGCGGTATGCGGGTGGAGTGGGGGAGGTTATTTGGGGGAGGAGATTTGGGGGAGTGGATTTGGGGGAAGGGATTTGGGGTAGGGGACTTGCGGTAGGGGAGTGGGGGAGGACTTTGGGGAGGAGTGTGGGGAGGAGTGTGGGGAGGTTAGTGTGGGGGAGGTTAGTGTGGGAGGTTAGTGTGGGAGCGGAGTGGGGGAGGGGAGTGGGGGAGGGGAGAGGGGGAGGGGAGCTGGGGAGGGTAGTGGGTTAGAGAAATGGGGGAGTGTAGTGGGTTAGGGGAGGGAGGGAGGGGAGTTGGGGAGGGGTGTTAGGGAGGGGAGTTAGGGAGGGTTGTTGAGGAGGTGTGTGGGGGAGTGGAGTGGAGTATGGGAGTAGAGTGTAGAGTGGAGTAGGTGAGTGTAGTAGGGGAGTGGGGTAGGGGAGTTGGGGAGGGGAGTGGGGGAGGGGAGTGTGGTAGGGGGTGCGGTGACGGGGGTTGGGTAGAGGAGTCGTGTAGGGGAGTTGTGAAGGGGAGTTGTGGAGGGGAGTGTGGTATGCGGGTGGAGTGGGGGAGGGGATTTGGGGGAGGGGATTTGGTGGAGGGGATTTGGGGGAAGGGATTTGGGGTAGGGGACCTGGTGCAGGGGAGTGCGGGAGGACTTTGGGGAGGAGTGTGGGTAGGAGTGTGGGGTGGAGTGTGGGGGAGGTTAGTGTGGGAGGTTAGTGTGGGAGGGGAGAGGGAGAGGGGAGTGGGGGAGGGGATTGTGGAGGGGAGTGGGGGAGGGGAGTGGGGGAGGGGAGTTAGGGAGGGGAGTTGAGGAGGGGTGTGAGGGAGTGGAGTGGAGTAGGGGAGTTGTGTAGGGGAGTGGAGTAGGGGAGTAGGGGAGTGGAAGAGGGGAGTGGGGGAGGAGAGTGGGGGAGTGGAGAGGGGGAGGGGAGTGGGGGAGGGCAGTGGGGAGGGGAGTGGGGGAGGGGAGTGGAGGATGGGAGTGCGGGAGGGGAATTGGGGCAGGGGATTTGGGAGAAGGGAGTGTGGTAGGGGATTTGGTGTAGGGGATTTGGGGAGGGGAGTGGGGGAGGGGATTTGGGGGAGGGGAGTGAGTGAGGGGATTGGGGGAGGGGAGTGGGGGAGAGGAGTGGGGGAGGGGTGTTGCAGAGAGGAGAGGGGGAGGAGAGTGGGGTAGAGGAGTAGGGGAGGGGATTAGTGGAGGGGCATGGGGGTGGGGAGTGGGGTTGGGGTGTGGGGGTGGGGAGTGGGGTCGGGTGAGTGGTGTCTGGTGAGTGGTGTCGGGTGAGTGGGGTCGGGTGAGTGGGGTCCGGTGAGTGGGGTCGGGTGAGTGGGGTCGGGTGAGTGGGGTCGGGGAGTGGGGTCGGGGAGTGGGATAGGGGAGTGGGGGAGGGGAGTGTGGTAGGGGTGTGGTGACGGGGAGTTGGGTAGGGGAGTGGGGTCAGGGAGTGGTGTCGGGGAGTGGGGTCGGGGAGTGGGGTCAGGGAGTGGGGTCAGAGAGTGGGGGAGGGGAGTGGGGGGAGGGGAGTGTGGTAGGGGTGTGGTGACGGGGGGTTGGGTAGGGGAGTCGGGTAGGGGAGTTGTGGAGGGGTGTGGGGGAGGGGATTTGGGGTAGGGGATTTGGGGTAGGTGAATTGGGGTACGGAATGTGTGGTACGGAATTTGGGGTACGAAATTTGGGGTAGGGGTGTGGGGGAGGGGAGTGGGGGAGGGGAGTGGGGGAGGTGTGTGGGGAGGAGTGTGGAGGAGGTTAGTGTGGAGGGGAGAGGGGGAGGGGAGTGGGGGAGGGGAGTGTGGTAGGGGGTGTGGTGACGGACGGTTGCGTAGGGGAGTCGGGTAGGAGAGTTGTGGAGGGGAGTGCGGTATGCAGGTGGAGTGGGGGAGGGTATTTGGGGGAGGGGATTTGGGGGAAGGGATTTGGGGTAGGGGACCTGGGGTAGGGGAGTGGGGGAGGACTTTGGGGAGGAGAGTGGGGAGGAGTGTGGGGAGGAGTGTGGGGGAGGTTAGTGTGGGAGGTTAGTGTGGGAGGGGAGTGGGGGAGGGGAGTGGGGGAGGGGAGTGGGCAGGGGAGTTGGGGAGGGTAGTGGGTTAGGGAAATGGGGGAGGGTAGTGGGTTAGGGGAGTGAGGGAGGGGAGTTTGGGAGGGGCGTTAGGGAGGGGAGTTAGGGACGGGAGTTGATGTGGGATGTGGGGGAGTGGAGTAGAGTAGGGGAGTGGAGTTCAGAGTGGAGTAGGGGAGTGGAGAAGGGGAGTGGGGTCTGGGAGTGGGGTAGGGGAGTGGGATAGGGGAATGGCGGAGGGGAGTGTGGTAGGGGAGCGGTGACGGGGGTTGGGTAGAGGAGTCGTGTAGGGGAGTTGTGAAGGGGAGTTGTGGAGGGGAGTGCGGTATGCGGGTGGAGTGGGGGAGGGGATTTGGGGGAGGGGATTTGGTGGAGGGGATTTGGGGGAAGGGATTTGGGGTCGGGGACCTGGTGTAGGGGAGTGCGGGAGGACTTTGGGGAGGAGTGTGGGTAGGAGTGTGGGGTGGAGTGTGGGGGAGGTTAGTGTGGGAGGTTAGTGTGGGAGGGGAGAGGGAGAGGGGAGTGGGGGAGGGGATTGTGGAGGGGAGTGGGGGAGGGGAGTGGGGGAGGGGAGTGAGGGAGGGGAGTTGGGGAGGGGAGTTAGGGAGGGGTGTTAGGGAGGGGAGTTGAGGAGGGGTGTGGGGAGTGGAGTGGAGTAAGGGAGGGAGTTGAGGAGGGGTGTGGGGGAGTGGAGTGGTGTAAGGAGTGGAGTGCAGAGTGGAGTAGGGGAGTGGAGTAGGGGAGTGCTGTCCGAGATTGGTGTAGCGGAGTGGGGTAGGGGAGTGGGGGAGGAGAGTGGGGGAGGGGAGTGTGGTAGGGGTGTAGTGACGGGGGGTTGGGTAGGGGAGTCGGGTAGGGGAGTTGTGGAGGGTAGTGCGGTATGCGAGTGGAGTGGGGGAGGGGATTTGGGGTAGGGGATTTGGGGTAGAGGATTTGGGGTACGGGATTTGGGGGAGGGGAGTGGGGGAGGGGAGTGGGGGAGGAGTGTGGGGAGGAGTGTGGGGAGGAGTGTGGGGGAGGTTAGTGTGGGAGGTTAGTGTGGGAGCGGAGTGGGGGAGGGGAGTGGGGGAGGGGAGTTGGGGCGGGGAGTTGGGGAGGGTAGTGGATTAGGGAAATGGGGGAGGGTAGTGGGTTAGGGGAGGGAGGGAGGGGAGTTGGGGAGGGGTGTTAGGGAGGGGAGTTTAGGAGGGAGTTGAGGAGGGGTGTGGGGGAGTGGAGTGGAGTATGGGAGTGGAGTGTAGAGTGGAGTAGGGGTGTGGAGTAGGGGAGTGGGTTAGGGGAGTGGGGTACGGGAGTGGGGTAGGCGTGTGGGGGAGGGGAGTGGGGGAGGGGAGTGTGGTAGGGGGTGTGGTGACGGGGGGTTGGGTAGGGGCGTCGGGTAGGGGAGTTGTGGAGGGGAGTGCGGTATGCGGGTGGAGTGGGGAGGGGATTTGGGGTAGGGGATTTGGGGTAAGGGATTTGGGGTAGAGGATTTGGGGTACGGGATTTGGGGAGGGGAGTGGGGGAGGGGAGTGGGGAGGAGTGTGGGGAGGAGTGTGGGGAGGAGTGTGGGGGAGGTTAGTGTGGGAGGTTAGTGTGGGAGCGGAGTGGGGGAGGGGAGTGGGGGAGGGGAGTTGGGGCGGGGAGTTGGGGAGGGTAGTGGATTAGGGAAATGGGGGAGGGTAGTGGGTTAGGGGAGGGAGGGAGGGGAGTTGGGGAGGGGTGTTAGGGAGGGGAGTTAGGGAGGGGAGTTGAGGAGGGGTGTGGGGGAGTGGAGTGGAGTATGGGAGTGGAGTGTAGAGTGGAGTAGGGGTGTGGAGTAGGGGAGTGGGTTAGGGGAGTGGGGTACGGGAGTGGGGTAGGCGTGTGGGGGAGGGGAGTGGGGGAGGGGAGTGTGGTAGGGGGTGTGGTGACGGGGGGTTGGGTAGGGGCGTCGGGTAGGGGAGTTGTGGAGGGGAGTGCGGTATGCGGGTGGAGTGGGGGAGGGGATTTGTGGAGGGGATTTGGGGAGGGGATTTGGGGGAAGGGATTTGGGGGAAGGGATTTGGGGTTGGGGACCTGGGTTAGGGGCGTGGGGGAGGACTTTGGGGAGGAGTGTGGGTAGGAGTGTGGGGAGGAGTGTGGGGGAGGTTAGTGTGGGGGAGGTTAGTGTGGGAGGTTAGTGTGGGAGGGGAGCGGGGAGGGGAGTTGGGGAGGGTAGTGGGTTAGGGAAATGGGGGAGGGTAGTGGGTTAGGGGAGTAAGGGAGGGGAGTTGGGGAGGGGTGTTAGGGAGGGGAGTTGAGGATGGGGGTGGGGGAGAGGAGTGGAGTAGGGGAGTGGAGTGCAGAGTGAAGTAGGGGAGTGGAGTAGGGGAGTGCCGTCTGGGAGTGGAGTCTGGGAGTGGGGGAGGGGAGTGGGGGAGGGGAGTGTGGTAGGGGAGTGGGGTAGGGGAGTGGGGGAGTGGAGTGGGGGAGGGGAGTGGGGTAGGGGAGTGGGGGAGGGGAGTGGGGGAGGGGAGTGTGGTAGGGGTGTATTGACGGGGGGTTGGGTAGGGGAGTCGGGTCGGGGAGTTGTGGAGGGGAGTGCGGTATGCGAGTGGAGTGTGGGAGGGGATTTGGGGGAGGGGATTGGGGGTAGGGGATTTGGGGTAGGGGATTTAGGA
>NW_027142048.1:0-38161 GCF_036365525.1 Heterodontus francisci
TGGTGGAGAGAGACGAGAGAGGGAGAGACTCCCCTTCAGGTGCAGAGAGAGAGAGAGACTCCCTTCAGGTGTGGAGAGACAGAGGGAGAGACTCCATTCAGGTGGAGAGAGAGAGAGAGGGACTCCCCTTCAGGTGGAGAGAAAGAGAGAGAGAGAGACTCCCCTTCAGGTGGGGAGAGAGAGAGAGACTCCCTTTTAGCTGGAGAGCAAGACAGAGAGACTCCCCTTCAGGAGGAGACAGAGAGAGGAGAGACTCCCCTGAAGGTGCAGAGAGAGAGAGAGACTCCCTTTTAGCTGGAGAGCAAGACAGAGAGACTCCCCTTCAGGAGGAGACAGAGAGAGGGAGAGACTCCCCTGAAGGTGGAGAGAGAGATCGAGAGAGAGAGACTCCCCTTCAGGTGTGGAGAGAGAGAGGGAGAGACTCCATTTCAGGTGGAGAGAGAGAGAGAGAGACTCCCCTTCAGGTGGAGAGAAAGAGAGAGAGAGAGACTCCCCTTCAGGTGTGGAGAGAGAGAGGGAGAGACTCCACTTCAGGTGGAGAGAGAGAGAGAGAGACTCCCTGCAGGTGGAGAGAGTGCTGAGAGAGAGAGAGGACTCCCCTTCAGGTGCAGAGAGAGAGAGAGACTCCCCTTTAGCTGGAGAGCAAGACAGAGAGACTCCCCTTCAGGCGGAGACAGAGAGAGAGACTCCCTTCAGGCGGAGAGAGAGAGAGGGAGAGACTCCCCTGAAGGTGGAGAGAGAGAGAGAGGAGAGACTCCCCTTCAGGTGTGGAGAGAGAGAGGGAGAGACTCCCCTTCAGGTGGAATGAGAGAGAGAGAGACTCCCCTTCAGGTGGAGAGCAAGACAGAGAGACTCCCCTTCAGGAGGAGAGAGAGAGAGAGACTCCCCTTCTGGAAGAGAGAGGGTGGACACTCCCCTTCAGGTGGAGAGAGAGAGAGAAAGTGAGTGAGACTCCCCTTCAGGTGGTGAGAGAGAGAGCGAGAGACTCCCCTTCAGGTGGGGACAGATAGAGAGAGAGACTCCCCATCAGGTGGAGAGCGAGAGAGAGAGAGAGAGACTCCCCTTCAGGTGGAGAGAGAGAGAGAGAGCCTCCCCTTCAGGTGGAGAGAGAGAGACTCCCCTTCAGGTGGAGAGAGAGAGAGACAGAGGGACTCCCTTCAGGTGGAGAGAGAGAGAGACAGAGAGACACCCCTTCAGGTGGAGAGAGAGAGAGAGAGAGAGTGAGACTCCCCTGCAGGTTGGAGAGAGAGAGAGAAAAGTGAGAGAGACTCCCCCTTCAGGTGGGGAGAGATAGAGAGAGAGACTCCCATTCAGGTGGAGAGCGAGAGAGAGAGAGAGAGACTCCCCTTCAGGTGGAGAGAGTTGGAGAGAGAGAGACTCCACTACAGGTGGAGAGAGAGAGAGACAGAGAGACTCCCGTTCAGGTGGTGAGCGAGAGTGAGAGACTCCCCTGCAGGTGGAGAGAGAGAGGGAGAGAGAGAGTGAGACTCCCCTTCAGGTGGAGAGAGAGAGAGAGAGACTCCCCTTCAGGTGGAGAGAGAGAGAGTGAGAGACTCCACTTCAGGTGGAGAGAGAGAGAGAGGGAGAGACTCCCATTCAGGTGGAGAGAGAGAGAGGGGAGAGACTCCACTTCAGGTGGAGAGAGAGAGAGAGACAGAGAGACTCCACTTCAGGTGCAGAGAGAGAGAGAGACTCCCCTTCAGGTGGAGAGAGAGAGAGGGAGAGACTCCCCTTCAGGTGGACAGCAAGACAGAGAGACTCCCCTTCAGGAGGAGAGAGAAAGAGGGAGAGACTCCCCTAAAGGTGGAGAGAGAGAGACTCCCCTTCTGGTGGAGAGAGAGTGAGAATCGCCTTCAGGTGGAGAGAGAGAGAGAGACTCCCCTTCAGGTGGAGAGAGAGAGAGGGAGAGACTCCCCTTCAGGTAGACAGAGAGAGAGCGAGAGACTCCCCTTCAGGTGGGGAGAGAGAGACTCCCCTTCAGGTGGAGCGAGAGGGAGGGAGAGAGTCCCCTTCAGGTGGAGAGAGAGAGAGAGAGACTCCCTTCAGGTGGAGAGCGAGTGAGAGAGCGAGAGACTCCCTTTCAGGTGGAGAGAGAGAGAGGGAGAGACACCCCTTCATCTGGAGAGCGAGTGAGAGAGAGAGAGACTCCCCTTCAGGTGGAGAGAGAGAGAGGGAGAGACTCCCCTTCAGGTTAGAAAGAGAGAGAGAGAGATTCCCCTTCAGGTGGAGAGAGAGAGAGAGGGAGAGACTCCCCTTCAGGTGGAGAGCGAGAGAGAGAGACTCTCCTTCAGGTGGAGAGAGAGAGAGAGGGAGAGACTCCCCTTCAGGTAGAAGAGAGAGAGAGAGATTCCCCTTCAGGTGGAGAGAGAGAGAGAGGGAGAGACTCCCCTTCAGGTAGAAAGAGAGAGAGAGAGATTCCCCTTCAGGTGGGGAGAGAGAGAGGGAGAGACTCCCCTTCAGGTGGAAAGAGAGAGAGAGAGTTTCCCTTCAGGTGAAGAGAGAGAGAGTGAGAGAGAAACTCCCCTTCAGGTTGAGAAAGATAGAGAGAGACTCCCCTTCATTTGGAGAGAGAGAGAGACAGAGAGACTCCCCTTCAGGTGGGGAGAGAGAGAGGGAGAGAATCCCCTTCAGGTGGAAAGAGAGAGAGAGAGACTCTCCCCTTCAGGTGGAGAGAGAGATAGAGAGAGAGACTGCCCTTCAGGTGCAGAGAGAGAGAGACTCCCCTTCAGGTGGAGAGAGTGAGAGGGAGAGACTCCCCTTCAGGTGGAGATTGAGAGAGAGAGAGCGAGAGACTCCCCTTCAGGTGGAGAGAGAGAGAGGGAGTAGAGACTCCCCCTCAGATGGAGAGAGAGAGAGGAGAGACTCCCCTTCAGGTGGAGATAGAGAGAGAGAGAGAGAGAGAGAGAGAGAGACTCCCCTTCAGGTGGAGAGAGAGAGAGAGAGTCTCCCCTTCAGGTGGAGATGGAGAGATAGAGAGAGAGGGACTCCCCTTCAGGTGTAGAGAGAGAGAGAGAGACTCCCCTTCAGGTGAAGAGCGAGGGAGTGAGAGAGTGAGAGACAGAGACTCCCCTTCAGGTGGAGAGGGAGAGACGGAGAGACTCCCCTTCAGGTCGAGAGAGAGAGAGAGAGAGAGAGAGACTCCCCTTCATGTGGAGAGAGAGGGAGAGAGACTCCCCTTCAGATGGAGAGAGAGAGAGGGAGAGACTCCCCTTCAGGTGGAGATAGAGAAAGAGAGAGAGAGAGAGAGAGACTCCCCTTCAGGTGGAGAGAGAGAGAGAGACTCCCCTTCAGCTGGAGAGAGTGAGAGAGAGTCTCCCTTTCAGGTGTAGAGAGAGATAGAGAGAGAGACTGCCCTTCAGGTGCAGAGAGAGAGAAACTCCCTTCAGGTGGAGAGAGAGAGAGAGTGAGAGACTACCCTTCAGGTGAAGAGAGAGAGGGAGACTCCCCTTCAGCTGGAGATAGAGAGAGAGAGACCCCACTTCAGGTGGAGAGAGAGAGAGAGAGACTGCCCTTCAGGTGCAGAGAGAGAGAGACTCCCTTTCAGGTGGAGAGAGAGAGAGGGAGAGACTCCACTTCAGGTGGAGAGAGAGAGAGAGAGCGAGAGAATCCCCTTCAGGTGGAGAGAGAGAGATAGAGACTGCCCTTCAGGTGGAGAGAGAGAGAGAGAGACTCCCCTTCAGATGGAGAGAGAGAGAGAGAGAGAGAGACTGCCCTTCAGGTGGAGAGAGAGAGAGAGAGCCTCCCCTTCAGATGGAGAGAGAGAGAGAGAGAGAGAGAGACTCCCCTTCAGATGGAGAGAGAGAGAGAGAGAGAGAGAGAGAGACTCCCGTTCAGGTGGAGAGAGAGAGAGAGTGAGAGACTCTCCTTCAGGTGGAGAGGGAGAGAGAGAGAGTCCCCTTCAGGTAGAGAGAGAGAGAGACTGCCCTTCAGGTGCAGAGAGAGAGAGAGAGACTCCCCTTCAGATGGAGAGAGAGAGAGCGAGAGAATCCCCTTCAGGTGGAAAGAGAGAGAGAGTCTCCCCTTCAGGTGTTGAGAGAGAGAGAGAGAGACTTCCCCTTCAGATGGAGAGAGAGAGAGAGATCGAGAGAATCCCCTTCAGGTGGAGAGAGAGAGAAAGAGAGAGACTGCCCTTCAGGTGCAGAGAGAGAGAGACTCCCTTTCAGGTGGAGAGAGAGAGAGGGAGAGAGAGAGAGACTGCCCTTCAGGTGGAGAGAGAGAGAGAGAGACTCCCCTTCAGATGGAGAGAGAGAGAGAGAGGGAGAGAGACTGCCCTTTCGGAAGCAGAGAGAGAGAGACTCCCGTTCAGGTGGAGAGAGAGAGAGAGAGAGAGACTCCAGTTCAGGTGGAGAGAGAGAGAGAGACTCCCCTTCAGGTGGAGACAGAGAGAGAGACTCCCCTTCAGGTGGAGACAGAGAGAGAGACTCCCCTTCAGGTGGAGACAGAGAGAGAGAGAGAGAGAGAGACTCCCCTTCAGATGGAGAGAGAGAGAGAGAGAGGTAGAGAATCCCTTCAGGTGAAAAGAGAGAGAGAGAGAGTCTCCCCTTCAGGTGGAGAGAGAGAGAGAGAGACAACCTTCAGGTGGAGAGAGAGAGAGACTCCCCTTCAGGTGGAGAGTGAGAGAGAGAGAGGGAGAGAGCGAGACTCCTCTTCAGTGGAGAGAGAGAGAGAGAGAGACACACACCCTTCAGGGTGGAGAGAGAGAGAGAGAGAGACTCCCCTTTCAGGTGGAGAGACAGAGGGAGAGAGAGACTCCCCTTCAGGTGGAGAGAGAGAGAGAGAGAGAGAGACACACCCTTCAGGTGGAGAGAGAGAGAGAGAGAGAGACTCCCCTTCAGGTGCAGAGAGAGAGAGAGAGAGACTCACCTTCAGGTGGAGAGAGAGAGAGAGAGAAAGAGACTCCACTTCAGGTGGAGAGAGAGAGAGGAGACACCCCGACAGGTGGAGAGAATGTGAGAGACAGAGAGAGATTCACCTTCGGGTGGAGAGAGAGAGAGAGTCCCCTTCAGGTGGAGAGAGGGAGAGAGAGAGACTCCCCTTCAGGTGGAGAGAGAGACAGAGAGAGAGAGAGACTCCCTTCAGGTGGAGAGAGGGAGAGAGAGAGACTCCCTTCAGGTGGAGAGAGAGAGAGAGAGAGATTCACCTTCGGGTGGAGAGAGAGACGGACTCTCCTTCAGGTGGAGAGATTGTGAGAGAGAGAGAGAGAGAGACACCTTCGGGTCGATAGAGAGAGAGACACCCCTTCAGGTGGAGAGAGAGAGAGAGAGAATCCCTTCAGGTGGAGAGAGAGGGAGAGACTCTCCTTCAGGTGGAGAGAGAGAGGGAGAGACTCCCCTTCAGGTGTAGAGCGACAGAGAGAGTGAGAGACTCCCCTTCAGGTGGAGACAGAGAGAGAGAGAGAGAGTCTCCCTTTAAGGTGGAGAGCGAGAGAGAGACTCCCTTCACGTGGAGAGAGAGAGAGAGAGAGTCCCCTTTCAGATGGAGAGAGAGAGAGAGAGACTCCCCTTCAGGTGGAGAGAGAGGGAGAGATTCCCCTTCAGGTGGAGAGAGAGAAAGAGGGAGAGACTCCCCTTCAGGTGGAGAGAGAGAGAGAGACTCCCCTTCAGGTGGAGAGAGAGAGAGGGAGAGACTCCCCTTCAGGTGGAGAGAGAGAGAGAAAGTGAGAGAGACTCCCCTTCAGGTGGAGAGAGAGAGAGAGAGACTCCCCTTCAGGTAGACAGAGAGAGAGAGCGAGAGACTCCCCTTCAGGTGGGGAGAGAGAGACTTCCCTTCAGGTGGAGCGAGAGGGAGGGAGAGAGTCCCCTTCAGGTGGAGAGAGAGAGAGAGAGACTCCCCTTCAGGTGGAGAGCGAGTGAGAGAGCGAGAGACTCCCTTTCAGGTGGAGAGAGAGAGAGGGAGAGACACCCCTTCATGTGGAGAGCGAGTGAGAGAGAGGGAGAGACTCCCCTTCAGGTAGAAAGAGAGAGAGAGAGATTCCCTTCAGGTGGAGAGAGAGAGAGAGGGAGAGACTCCCCTTCAGGTGGAGAGCGAGAGAGAGAGACTCTCCTTCAGGTGGAGAGAGAGAGAGAGGGAGAGACTCCCCTTCAGGTAGAAAGAGAGAGAGAGAGATTCCCTTCAGGTGGAGAGAGAGAGAGAGGGAGAGACTCCCCTTCAGGTAGAAAGAGAGAGAGAGAGATTCCCCTTCAGGTGGGGAGAGAGAGAGGGAGAGACTCCCTTCAGGTGGAAAGAGAGAGAGAGAGTTTCCCCTTCAGGTGAAGAGAGAGAGAGGGAGAGAGAAACTCCCCTTCAGGTGGAGAAGATAGAGAGAGACTCCCCTTCATTTGGAGAGAGAGAGAGACAGAGAGACTCCCCTTCAGGTGGGGAGAGAGAGAGGGAGAGAATCCCCTTCAGGTGGAAAGAGAGAGAGAGAGACTCTCCCCTTCAGGTGGAGAGAGAGATAGAGAGAGAGACTGCCCTTCAGGTGCAGAGAGAGAGAGACTCCCCTTCAGGTGGAGAGAGTGAGAGGGAGAGACTCCCCTTCAGGTGGAGATTGAGAGAGAGAGAGCGAGAGACTCCCCTTCAGGTGGAGAGAGAGAGAGGGAGTAGAGACTCCCCCTCAGATGAGAGAGAGAGAGGGAGAGACTCCCCTTCAGGTGGAGATAGAGAGAGAGAGAGAGAGAGAGAGAGAGAGAGACTCCCTTCAGGTGGAGAGAGAGAGAGAGAGTCTCCCCTTCAGGTGGAGATGGAGAGATAGAGAGAGAGGGACTCCCCTTCAGGTGTAGAGAGAGAGAGAGAGAGACTCCCCTTCAGGTGAAGAGCGAGGGAGTGAGAGAGTGAGAGACAGAGACTCCCCTTCAGGTGGAGAGAGAGAGACGGAGAGACTCCCTTCAGGTCGAGAGAGAGGGAGAGACTCCCCTTCAGGTGGAGATAGAGAGAGAGAGAGAGAGAGAGAGACTCCCCTTCATGTGGAGAGAGAGAGAGAGGGAGAGAGACTCCCCTTCAGATGGACGAGAGAGAGAGGGAGAGACTCCCCTTCAGGTGGAGATAGATAGAGAGAGAGAGAGAAAGAGAGAGACTCCCTTCAGGTGGAGAGAGAGAGAGAGAGTCTCCCTTTCAGGTGTAGAGAGAGATAGAGAGAGAGACTGCCCCTTCAGGTGCAGAGAGAGAGAAACTCCCCTTCAGGTGGAGAGAGAGAGAGAGTGAGAGACTACCCTTCAGGTGAAGAGAGAGAGGGAGACTCCCTTCAGCTGGAGATAGAGAGAGAGAGACCCCACTTCAGGTGGAGAGAGAGAGAGAGAGAGAGAGACTGCCCTTCAGGTGCAGAGAGAGAGAGACTCCCTTTCAGGTGGAGAGAGAGAGAGGGAGAGACTCCACTTCAGGTGGAGAGAGAGAGAGAGAGCGAGAGAATCCCCTTCAGGTGGAGAGAGAGAGAGAGAGACTGCCCTTCAGGTGGAGAGAGAGAGAGAGAGAGACTCCCCTTCAGATGGAGAGAGAGAGAGAGAGAGAGAGACTGCCCTTCAGGTGGAGAGAGAGAGAGAGAGAGAGAGACTGCCCTTTAGGTGCAGAGAGAGAGAGACTCCCGTTCAGGTGGAGAGAGAGAGAGAGAGAGTGAGAGACTCTCCTTCAGGTGGAGAGAGAGAGAGAGAGACACACCTTCAGGTGAAGAGAGAGAGGGTGAGACTCCCCTTCAGATGGAGAGAGAGAGAGAGAGAGAGTCCCCTTCAGGTAGAGAGAGAGAGAGAGAGAGACTGCCCTTCAGGTGCAGAGAGAGAGAGAGAGACTCCCCTTCAGATGGAGAGAGAGAGAGAGAGAGCGAGAGAATCCCCTTCAGGTGGAAAGAGAGAGAGAGTCTCCCCTTCAGGTGTTGAGAGAGAGAGAGAGAGAGACTCCCCTTCAGATGGAGAGAGAGAGAGAGATCGAGAGAATCCCCTTCAGGTGGAGAGAGAGAGAAAGAGAGAGACTGCCCTTCAGGTGCAGAGAGAGAGAGACTCCCTTTCAGGTGGAGAGAGAGAGAGGGAGAGACTCCCCTTCAGGTGGAGAGAGAGAGAGAAAGTGAGAGAGACTCCCCTTCAGGTGGAGAGAGAGAGAGAGAGACTCCCCTTCAGGTAGACAGAGAGAGAGCGAGAGACTCCCCTTCAGGTGGGGAGAGAGAGACTCCCCTTCAGGTGGAGCGAGAGGGAGGGAGAGAGTCCCCTTCAGGTGGAGAGAGAGAGACAGAGACTCCCCTTCAGGTGGAGAGCGAGTGAGAGAGCGAGAGACTCCCTTTCAGGTGGAGAGAGAGAGGGAGAGACACCCCTTCATGTGGAGAGCGAGTGAGAGAGAGGGAGAGACTCCCCTTCAGGTAGAAAGAGAGAGAGAGAGATTCCCCTTCAGGTGGAGAGAGAGAGAGGGAGACACCCCGACAGGTGGAGAGAATGTGAGAGACAGAGAGAGATTCACCTTCGGGTGGAGAGAGAGAGAGAGTCCCCTTCAGGTGGAGAGAGGGAGAGAGAGAGACTCCCCTTCAGGTGGAGAGAGAGACAGAGAGAGAGAGAGACTCCCCTTCAGGTGGAGAGAGGAGAGAGAGAGACTCCCCTTCAGGTGGAGAGAGAGAGAGAGAGAGATTCACCTTCGGGTGGAGAGAGAGACGGACTCTCCTTCAGGTGGAGAGATTGTGAGAGAGAGAGAGAGAGAGACACCTTCGGGTCGATAGAGAGAGAGACACCCCTTCAGGTGGAGAGAGAGAGAGAGAGAATCCCCTTCAGGTGGAGAGAGAGGGAGAGACTCTCCTTCAGGTGGAGAGAGAGAGGGAGAGACTCCCCTTCAGGTGTAGAGCGACAGAGAGAGTGAGAGACTCCCCTTCAGGTGGAGACAGAGAGAGAGAGAGAGAGTCTCCCTTTAAGGTGGAGAGCGAGAGAGAGACTCCCCTTCACGTGGAGAGAGAGAGAGAGAGAGTCCCCTTTCAGATGGAGAGAGAGAGAGAGAGACTCCCCTTCAGGTGGAGAGAGAGGGAGAGATTCCCTTCAGGTGAGAGAGAGAGAAAGAGGGAGAGACTCCCCTTCAGGTGGAGAGAGAGAGAGAGACTCCCCTTCAGGTGGAGAGAGAGAGAGGGAGAGACTCCCCTTCAGGTGGAGAGAGAGAGAGAAAGTGAGAGAGACTCCCCTTCAGGTGGAGAGAGAGAGAGAGAGACTCCCCTTCAGGTAGACAGAGAGAGAGCGAGAGACTCCCCTTCAGGTGGGGAGAGAGAGACTTCCCTTCAGGTGGAGCGAGAGGGAGGGAGAGAGTCCCCTTCAGGTGGAGAGAGAGAGAGAGAGACTCCCCTTCAGGTGGAGAGCGAGTGAGAGAGCGAGAGACTCCCTTTCAGGTGGAGAGAGAGAGAGGGAGAGACACCCCTTCATGTGGAGAGCGAGTGAGAGAGAGGGAGAGACTCCCCTTCAGGTAGAAAGAGAGAGAGAGAGATTCCCCTTCAGGTGGAGAGAGAGAGAGAGGGAGAGAGACTCCCCTTCAGGTGGAGAGCGAGAGAGAGAGACTCTCCTTCAGGTGGAGAGAGAGAGAGAGGGGAGAGACTCCCCTTCAGGTAGAAAGAGAGAGAGAGAGATTCCCCTTCAGGTGGAGAGAGAGAGAGAGGGAGAGACTCCCCTTCAGGTAGAAAGAGAGAGAGAGAGATTCCCCTTCAGGTGGGGAGAGAGAGAGGGAGAGACTCCCCTTCAGGTGGAAAGAGAGAGAGAGAGTTTCCCCTTCAGGTGAAGAGAGAGAGAGGGAGAGAGAAACTCCCCTTCAGGTGGAGAAAGATAGAGAGAGACTCCCCTTCATTTGGAGAGAGAGAGAGACAGAGAGACTCCCTTCAGGTGGGGAGAGAGAGAGGGAGAGAATCCCCTTCAGGTGGAAGAGAGAGAGAGAGACTCTCCCCTTCAGGTGGAGAGAGAGATAGAGAGAGAGACTGCCCTTCAGGTGCAGAGAGAGAGAGACTCCCCTTCAGGTGGAGAGAGTGAGAGGGAGAGACTCCCCTTCAGGTGGAGATTGAGAGAGAGAGAGCGAGAGACTCCCCTTCAGGTGGAGAGAGAGAGAGGGAGTAGAGACTCCCCCTCAGATGGAGAGAGAGAGAGGGAGAGACTCCCCTTCAGGTGGAGATAGAGAGAGAGAGAGAGAGAGAGAGAGAGACTCCCTTCAGGTGGAGAGAGAGAGAGAGAGTCTCCCCTTCAGGTGGAGATGGAGAGATAGAGAGAGAGGGACTCCCCTTCAGGTGTAGAGAGAGAGAGAGAGACTCCCCTTCAGGTGAAGAGCGAGGGAGTGAGAGAGTGAGAGACAGAGACTCCCCTTCAGGTGGAGAGAGAGAGACGGAGAGACTCCCCTTCAGGTCGAGAGAGAGGGAGAGACTCCCCTTCAGGTGGAGATAGAGAGAGAGAGAGAGAGAGAGAGACTCCCCTTCATGTGGAGAGAGAGAGAGAGGGAGAGAGACTCCCCTTCAGATGGAGGAGAGAGAGAGGGAGAGACTCCCCTTCAGGTGGAGATAGATAGAGAGAGAGAGAGAAAGAGAGAGACTCCCCTTCAGGTGGAGAGAGAGAGAGAGAGTCTCCCTTTCAGGTGTAGAGAGAGATAGAGAGAGAGACTGCCCTTCAGGTGCAGAGAGAGAGAAACTCCCCTTCAGGTGGAGAGAGAGAGAGAGTGAGAGACTACCCTTCAGGTGAAGAGAGAGAGGGAGACTCCCTTCAGCTGGAGATAGAGAGAGAGAGACCCCACTTCAGGTGGAGAGAGAGAGAGAGAGAGAGAGACTGCCCTTCAGGTGCAGAGAGAGAGAGACTCCCTTTCAGGTGGAGAGAGAGAGAGGGAGAGACTCCACTTCAGGTGGAGAGAGAGAGAGAGAGCGAGAGAATCCCCTTCAGGTGGAGAGAGAGAGAGAGAGACTGCCCTTCAGGTGGAGAGAGAGAGAGAGAGAGACTCCCCTTCAGATGGAGAGAGAGAGAGAGAGAGAGAGAGACTGCCCTTCAGGTGGAGAGAGAGAGAGAGAGAGAGAGACTGCCCTTTAGGTGCAGAGAGAGAGAGACTCCCGTTCAGGTGGAGAGAGAGAGAGAGAGAGTGAGAGACTCTCCTTCAGGTGGAGAGAGAGAGAGAGAGACACACCTTCAGGTGAAGAGAGAGAGGGTGAGACTCCCCTTCAGATGGAGAGAGAGAGAGAGAGAGAGTCCCCTTCAGGTAGAGAGAGAGAGAGAGAGACTGCCCTTCAGGTGCAGAGAGAGAGAGAGAGACTCCCCTTCAGATGGAGAGAGAGAGAGAGAGCGAGAGAATCCCCTTCAGGTGGAAAGAGAGAGAGAGTCTCCCCTTCAGGTGTTGAGAGAGAGAGAGAGAGAGACTCCCCTTCAGATGGAGAGAGAGAGAGAGATCGAGAGAATCCCCTTCAGGTGGAGAGAGAGAGAAAGAGAGAGACTGCCCTTCAGGTGCAGAGAGAGAGAGACTCCCTTTCAGGTGGAGAGAGAGAGAGGGAGAGACTCCCCTTCAGGTGGAGAGAGAGAGAGAAAGTGAGAGAGACTCCCCCTTCAGGTGGAGAGAGAGAGAGAGAGACTCCCCTTCAGGTAGACAGAGAGAGAGCGAGAGACTCCCCTTCAGGTGGGGAGAGAGAGACTCCCCTTCAGGTGGAGCGAGAGGGAGGAGAGAGTCCCCTTCAGGTGGAGAGAGAGAGACAGAGACTCCCCTTCAGGTGGAGAGCGAGTGAGAGAGCGAGAGACTCCCTTTCAGGTGGAGAGAGAGAGGGAGAGACACCCCTTCATGTGGAGAGCGAGTGAGAGAGAGGGAGAGACTCCCCTTCAGGTAGAAAGAGAGAGAGAGAGATTCCCCTTCAGGTGGAGAGAGAGAGAGAGGGAGAGACTCCCCTTCAGGTGGAGAGCGAGAGAGAGAGACTCTCCTTCAGGTGGAGAGAGAGAGAGAGGGAGAGACTCCCCTTCAGGTAGAAAGAGAGAGAGAGAGATTCCCCTCAGGTGGAGAGAGAGAGAGAGGGAGAGACTCCCCTTCAGGTAGAATGAGAGAGAGAGAGATTCCCCTTCAGGTGGGGAGAGAGAGAGGGAGAGACTCCCCTTCAGGTGGAAAGAGAGAGAGAGAGTTTCCCCTTCAGGTGAAGAGAGAGAGAGGGAGAGAGAAACTCCCCTTCAGGTGGAGAAAGATAGAGAGAGACTCCCCTTCATTTGGAGAGAGAGAGAGAGCAGAGAGACTCCCCTTCAGGTGGGGAGAGAGAGAGGGAGAGAATCCCTTCAGGTGGAAAGAGAGAGAGAGAGACTCTCCCCTTCAGGTGGAGAGAGAGATAGAGAGAGAGACTGCCCTTCAGGTGCAGAGAGAGAGAGACTCCCCTTCAGGTGGAGAGAGTGAGAGGGAGAGACTCCCCTTCAGGTGGAGATTGAGAGAGAGAGAGCGAGAGACTCCCCTTCAGGTGGAGAGAGAGAGAGGGAGTAGAGACTCCCCCTCAGATGGAGAGAGAGAGAGGGAGAGACTCCCCTTCAGGTGGAGATAGAGAGAGAGAGAGAGAGAGAGAGAGAGAGAGACTCCCCTTCAGGTGGAGAGAGAGAGAGAGAGTCTCCCCTTCAGGTGGAGATGGAGAGATAGAGAGAGAGGGACTCCCCTTCAGGTGTAGAGAGAGAGAGAGAGACTCCCCTTCAGGTGAAGAGCGAGGGAGTGAGAGAGTGAGAGACAGAGACTCCCCTTCAGGTGGAGAGAGAGAGACGGAGAGACTCCCCTTCAGGTGGAGATAGAGAGAGAGGGAGAGACTCCCCTTCAGGTGGAGATAGAGAGAGAGAGAGAGACTCCCCTTCATGTGGAGAGAGGGAGAGAGACTCCCCTTCAGATGGAGAGAGAGAGAGGGAGAGACTCCCCTTCAGGTGGAGATAGAGAGAGAGATCGAGAGAATCCCCTTCAGGTGGAGAGAGAGAGAAAGAGAGAGACTGCCCTTCAGGTGCAGAGAGAGAGAGACTCCCTTTCAGGTGGAGAGAGAGAGAGGGAGAGAGAGAGAGACTGCCCTTCAGGTGGAGAGAGAGAGAGAGAGACTCCCCTTCAGATGGAGAGAGAGAGAGAGAGGGAGAGAGACTGCCCTTTCGGAGCAGAGAGAGAGAGACTCCCGTTCAGGTGGAGAGAGAGAGAGAGAGAGAGACTCCAGTTCAGGTGGAGAGAGAGAGAGAGACTCCCCTTCAGGTGGAGACAGAGAGAGAGACTCCCCTTCAGGTGGAGACAGAGAGAGAGACTCCCCTTCAGGTGGAGACAGAGAGAGAGAGAGAGAGAGAGAGACTCCCCTTCAGATGGAGAGAGAGAGAGAGAGAGGTAGAGAATCCCCTTCAGGTGAAAAGAGAGAGAGAGAGAGTCTCCCCTTCAGGTGGAGAGAGAGAGAGAGAGACAACCCTTCAGGTGGAGAGAGAGAGAGACTCCCCTTCAGGTGGAGAGTGAGAGAGAGAGAGGGAGAGAGCGAGACTCCTCTTCAGGTGGAGAGAGAGAGAGAGAGAGACACACACCCTTCAGGTGGAGAGAGAGAGAGAGAGAGACTCCCCTTCAGGTGGAGAGACAGAGGGAGAGAGAGACTCCCCTTCAGGTGGAGAGAGAGAGAGAGAGAGAGAGACACACCCTTCAGGTGGAGAGAGAGAGAGAGAGAGAGAGACTCCCCTTCAGGTGCAGAGAGAGAGAGAGAGAGACTCACCTTCAGGTGGAGAGAGAGAGAGAGAGAAAGAGACTCCACTTCAGGTGGAGAGAGAGAGAGGGAGACACCCCGACAGGTGGAGAGAATGTGAGAGACAGAGAGAGATTCACCTTCGGGTGGAGAGAGAGAGAGAGTCCCCTTCAGGTGGAGAGAGGGAGAGAGAGAGACTCCCCTTCAGGTGGAGAGAGAGACAGAGAGAGAGAGAGACTCCCCTTCAGGTGGAGAGAGGGAGAGAGAGAGACTCCCCTTCAGGTGGAGAGAGAGAGAGAGAGAGATTCACCTTCGGGTGGAGAGAGAGACGGACTCTCCTTCAGGTGGAGAGATTGTGAGAGAGAGAGAGAGAGAGACACCTTCGGGTCGATAGAGAGAGAGACACCCCTTCAGGTGGAGAGAGAGAGAGAGAGAATCCCCTTCAGGTGGAGAGAGAGGGAGAGACTCTCCTTCAGGTGGAGAGAGAGAGGGAGAGACTCCCCTTCAGGTGTAGAGCGACAGAGAGAGTGAGAGACTCCCCTTCAGGTGGAGACAGAGAGAGAGAGAGAGAGTCTCCCTTTAAGGTGGAGAGCGAGAGAGAGACTCCCCTTCACGTGGAGAGAGAGAGAGAGAGAGTCCCCTTTCAGATGGAGAGAGAGAGAGAGAGACTCCCCTTCAGGTGGAGAGAGAGGGAGAGATTCCCCTTCAGGTGGAGAGAGAGAAAGAGGGAGAGACTCCCCTTCAGGTGGAGAGAGAGAGAGAGACTCCCTTCAGGTGGAGAGAGAGAGAGGGAGAGACTCCCCTTCAGGTGGAGAGAGAGAGAGAAAGTGAGAGAGACTCCCCTTCAGGTGGAGAGAGAGAGAGAGAGACTCCCCTTCAGGTAGACAGAGAGAGAGCGAGAGACTCCCCTTCAGGTGGGGAGAGAGAGACTTCCCTTCAGGTGGAGCGAGAGGGAGGGAGAGAGTCCCCTTCAGGTGGAGAGAGAGAGAGAGAGACTCCCCTTCAGGTGGAGAGCGAGTGAGAGAGCGAGAGACTCCCTTTCAGGTGGAGAGAGAGAGAGGGAGAGACACCCCTTCATGTGGAGAGCGAGTGAGAGAGAGGGAGAGACTCCCCTTCAGGTAGAAAGAGAGAGAGAGAGATTCCCCTTCAGGTGGAGAGAGAGAGAGAGGGAGAGACTCCCCTTCAGGTGGAGAGCGAGAGAGAGAGACTCTCCTTCAGGTGGAGAGAGAGAGAGAGGGAGAGACTCCCCTTCAGGTAGAAAGAGAGAGAGAGAGATTCCCCTTCAGGTGGAGAGAGAGAGAGAGGGAGAGACTCCCCTTCAGGTAGAAAGAGAGAGAGAGAGATTCCCCTTCAGGTGGGGAGAGAGAGAGGGAGAGACTCCCCTTCAGGTGGAAAGAGAGAGAGAGAGTTTCCCCTTCAGGTGAAGAGAGAGAGAGGGAGAGAGAAACTCCCCTTCAGGTGGAGAAAGATAGAGAGAGACTCCCCTTCATTTGGAGAGAGAGAGAGACAGAGAGACTCCCCTTCAGGTGGGGAGAGAGAGAGGGAGAGAATCCCCTTCAGGTGGAAAGAGAGAGAGAGAGACTCTCCCCTTCAGGTGGAGAGAGAGATAGAGAGAGAGACTGCCCTTCAGGTGCAGAGAGAGAGAGACTCCCCTTCAGGTGGAGAGAGTGAGAGGGAGAGACTCCCCTTCAGGTGGAGATTGAGAGAGAGAGAGCGAGAGACTCCCCTTCAGGTGGAGAGAGAGAGAGGGAGTAGAGACTCCCCCTCAGATGGAGAGAGAGAGAGGGAGAGACTCCCCTTCAGGTGGAGATAGAGAGAGAGAGAGAGAGAGAGAGAGAGAGAGACTCCCCTTCAGGTGGAGAGAGAGAGAGAGAGTCTCCCCTTCAGGTGGAGATGGAGAGATAGAGAGAGAGGGACTCCCCTTCAGGTGTAGAGAGAGAGAGAGAGACTCCCCTTCAGGTGAAGAGCGAGGGAGTGAGAGAGTGAGAGACAGAGACTCCCCTTCAGGTGGAGAGAGAGAGACGGAGAGACTCCCCTTCAGGTCGAGAGAGAGGGAGAGACTCCCCTTCAGGTGGAGATAGAGAGAGAGAGAGAGAGAGAGAGACTCCCCTTCATGTGGAGAGAGAGAGAGAGGGAGAGAGACTCCCCTTCAGATGGAGAGAGAGAGAGGGAGAGACTCCCCTTCAGGTGGAGATAGATAGAGAGAGAGAGAGAAAGAGAGAGACTCCCCTTCAGGTGGAGAGAGAGAGAGAGAGTCTCCCTTTCAGGTGTAGAGAGAGATAGAGAGAGAGACTGCCCTTCAGGTGCAGAGAGAGAGAAACTCCCCTTCAGGTGGAGAGAGAGAGAGAGTGAGAGACTACCCTTCAGGTGAAGAGAGAGAGGGAGACTCCCCTTCAGCTGGAGATAGAGAGAGAGAGACCCCACTTCAGGTGGAGAGAGAGAGAGAGAGAGAGAGACTGCCCTTCAGGTGCAGAGAGAGAGAGACTCCCTTTCAGGTGGAGAGAGAGAGAGGGAGAGACTCCACTTCAGGTGGAGAGAGAGAGAGAGAGCGAGAGAATCCCCTTCAGGTGGAGAGAGAGAGAGAGAGACTGCCCTTCAGGTGGAGAGAGAGAGAGAGAGAGACTCCCCTTCAGATGGAGAGAGAGAGAGAGAGAGAGAGACTGCCCTTCAGGTGGAGAGAGAGAGAGAGAGAGAGAGACTGCCCTTTAGGTGCAGAGAGAGAGAGACTCCCGTTCAGGTGGAGAGAGAGAGAGAGAGAGTGAGAGACTCTCCTTCAGGTGGAGAGAGAGAGAGAGAGACACACCTTCAGGTGAAGAGAGAGAGGGTGAGACTCCCCTTCAGATGGAGAGAGAGAGAGAGAGAGAGTCCCCTTCAGGTAGAGAGAGAGAGAGAGAGACTGCCCTTCAGGTGCAGAGAGAGAGAGAGAGACTCCCCTTCAGATGGAGAGAGAGAGAGAGAGCGAGAGAATCCCCTTCAGGTGGAAAGAGAGAGAGAGTCTCCCCTTCAGGTGTTGAGAGAGAGAGAGAGAGAGACTCCCCTTCAGATGGAGAGAGAGAGAGAGATCGAGAGAATCCCCTTCAGGTGGAGAGAGAGAGAAAGAGAGAGACTGCCCTTCAGGTGCAGAGAGAGAGAGACTCCCTTTCAGGTGGAGAGAGAGAGAGGGAGAGACTCCCCTTCAGGTGGAGAGAGAGAGAGAAAGTGAGAGAGACTCCCCTTCAGGTGGAGAGAGAGAGAGAGAGACTCCCCTTCAGGTAGACAGAGAGAGAGCGAGAGACTCCCCTTCAGGTGGGGAGAGAGAGACTCCCCTTCAGGTGGAGCGAGAGGGAGGGAGAGAGTCCCCTTCAGGTGGAGAGAGAGAGACAGAGACTCCCCTTCAGGTGGAGAGCGAGTGAGAGAGCGAGAGACTCCCTTTCAGGTGGAGAGAGAGAGGGAGAGACACCCCTTCATGTGGAGAGCGAGTGAGAGAGAGGGAGAGACTCCCCTTCAGGTAGAAAGAGAGAGAGAGAGATTCCCCTTCAGGTGGAGAGAGAGAGAGAGGGAGAGACTCCCCTTCAGGTGGAGAGCGAGAGAGAGAGACTCTCCTTCAGGTGGAGAGAGAGAGAGAGGGAGAGACTCCCCTTCAGGTAGAAAGAGAGAGAGAGAGATTCCCCTTCAGGTGGAGAGAGAGAGAGAGGGAGAGACTCCCCTTCAGGTAGAAAGAGAGAGAGAGAGATTCCCCTTCAGGTGGGGAGAGAGAGAGGGAGAGACTCCCCTTCAGGTGGAAAGAGAGAGAGAGAGTTTCCCCTTCAGGTGAAGAGAGAGAGAGGGAGAGAGAAACTCCCCTTCAGGTGGAGAAAGATAGAGAGAGACTCCCCTTCATTTGGAGAGAGAGAGAGACAGAGAGACTCCCCTTCAGGTGGGGAGAGAGAGAGGGAGAGAATCCCCTTCAGGTGGAAAGAGAGAGAGAGAGACTCTCCCCTTCAGGTGGAGAGAGAGATAGAGAGAGAGACTGCCCTTCAGGTGCAGAGAGAGAGAGACTCCCCTTCAGGTGGAGAGAGTGAGAGGGAGAGACTCCCCTTCAGGTGGAGATTGAGAGAGAGAGAGCGAGAGACTCCCCTTCAGGTGGAGAGAGAGAGAGGGAGTAGAGACTCCCCCTCAGATGGAGAGAGAGAGAGGGAGAGACTCCCCTTCAGGTGGAGATAGAGAGAGAGAGAGAGAGAGAGAGAGAGAGAGACTCCCCTTCAGGTGGAGAGAGAGAGAGAGAGTCTCCCCTTCAGGTGGAGATGGAGAGATAGAGAGAGAGGGACTCCCCTTCAGGTGTAGAGAGAGAGAGAGAGACTCCCCTTCAGGTGAAGAGCGAGGGAGTGAGAGAGTGAGAGACAGAGACTCCCCTTCAGGTGGAGAGAGAGAGACGGAGAGACTCCCCTTCAGGTGGAGATAGAGAGAGAGGGAGAGACTCCCCTTCAGGTGGAGATAGAGAGAGAGAGAGAGACTCCCCTTCATGTGGAGAGAGGGAGAGAGACTCCCCTTCAGATGGAGAGAGAGAGAGGGAGAGACTCCCCTTCAGGTGGAGATAGATAGAGAGAGAGAGAGAGAGAGAGAGACTCCCCTTCAGGTGGAGAGAGAGAGAGAGAGTCTCCCTTTCAGGTGTAGAGAGAGATAGAGAGAGAGACTGCCCTTCAGGTGCAGAGAGAGAGAGACCCCACTTCAGGTGGAGAGAGAGAGAGAGAGAGAGAGACTGCCCTTCAGGTGCAGAGAGAGAGAGACTCCCTTTCAGGTGGAGAGAGAGAGAGGGAGAGACTCCACTTCAGGTGGAGAGAGAGAGAGAGAGCGAGAGAATCCCCTTCAGGTGGAGAGAGAGAGAGAGAGACTGCCCTTCAGGTGGAGAGAGAGAGAGAGAGAGACTCCCCTTCAGATGGAGAGAGAGAGAGAGAGAGAGAGACTGCCCTTCAGGTGGAGAGAGAGAGAGAGAGAGAGAGAGACTCCCCTTCAGATGGAGAGAGAGAGAGAGAGAGAGAGACTGCCCTTTAGGTGCAGAGAGAGAGAGACTCCCGTTCAGGTGGAGAGAGAGAGAGAGAGAGAGTGAGAGACTCTCCTTCAGGTGGAGAGAGAGAGAGAGAGAGAGACACACCTTCAGGTGAAGAGAGAGAGGGTGAGACTCCCCTTCAGATGGAGAGAGAGAGAGAGAGAGAGTCCCCTTCAGGTAGAGAGAGAGAGAGAGAGACTGCCCTTCAGGTGCAGAGAGAGAGAGAGAGACTCCCCTTCAGATGGAGAGAGAGAGAGAGAGCGAGAGAATCCCCTTCAGGTGGAAAGAGAGAGAGAGTCTCCCCTTTAGGTGTTGAGAGAGAGAGAGAGAGAGACTCCCCTTCAGATGGAGAGAGAGAGAGAGATCGAGAGAATCCCCTTCAGGTGGAGAGAGAGAGAAAGAGAGAGACTGCCCTTCAGGTGCAGAGAGAGAGAGACTCCCTTTCAGGTGGAGAGAGAGAGAGGGAGAGAGAGAGAGACTGCCCTTCAGGTGGAGAGAGAGAGAGAGAGAGACTCCTCTTCAGATGCAGAGAGAGAGAGAGAGAGAGACTGCCCTTCAGGTGGAGAGAGAGAGAGAGAGACTCCCCTTCAGATGGAGAGAGAGAGAGAGAGGGAGAGAGACTGCCCTTTCGGAGCAGAGAGAGAGAGACTCCCGTTCAGGTGGAGAGAGAGAGAGAGAGAGAGACTCCAGTTCAGGTGGAGAGAGAGAGAGAGAGAGACTCCCCTTCAGGTGGAGACAGAGAGAGAGACTCCCCTTCAGGTGGAGACAGAGAGAGAGACTCCCCTTCAGGTGGAGACAGAGAGAGAGACTCCCCTTCAGGTGGAGACAGAGAGAGAGACTCCCCTTCAGGTGGAGACAGAGAGAGAGACTCCCCTTCAGGTGGAGACAGAGAGAGAGACTCCCCTTCAGGTGGAGACAGAGAGAGACTGCCCTTCAGGTGCAGAGAGAGAGAGACTCCCCTTCAGGTGGAGAGAGAGAGAGAGAGAGAGAGACTCCCCTTCAGATGGAGAGAGAGAGAGGGAGAGAGCGAGACTCCTCTTCAGGTAGAGAGAGAGAGACACACCCTTCAGGTGGAGAGAGAGAGAGAGAGAGACTCCCCTTCAGGTGGAGAGAGAGAGGGAGAGAGAGACTCCCCTTCAGGTGGAGAGAGAGAGAGAGAGAGAGAGACACACCCTTCAGGTGGAGAGAGAGAGAGAGAGAGAGAGACACACCCTTCAGGTGGAGAGAGAGAGAGAGAGAGACTCCCCTTCAGGTGGAGAGAGAGAGGGAGAGAGAGACTCCCCTTCAGGTGCAGAGAGAGAGAGAGAGAGACTCACCTTCAGGTGGAGAGCGAGAGAGAGAGAGAGAAAGAGACTCCACTTCAGGTGGAGAGAGAGAGAGGGAGAGACTCCTCTTCAGGTGGAGAGAGAGACAGAGAGAGAGAGAGACTCCCCTTCAGGTGGAGAGAGGGAGAGAGAGAGACTCCCCTTCAGGTGGAGAGAGAGAGAGAGAGAGAGATTCACCTTCGGGTGGAGAGAGAGACAGACTCTCCTCCAGGTGGAGAGATTGTGAGAGAGAGAGAGAGATTCACCTTCGGGTGGAGAGAGAGGGAGAGACTCTCCTTCAGGTGGAGAGAGAGGGAGAGACTCTCCTTCAGGTGGAGAGAGAGAGGGAGAGACTCCCCTTCAGGTGTAGAGCGACAGAGAGAGTGAGAGACTCCCCTTCAGGTGGAGACAGAGAGAGAGAGAGAGAGTCTCCCTTTAAGGTGGAGAGCGAGAGAGAGACTCCCCTTCACGTGGAGAGAGAGAGAGAGAGAGTCCCCTTTCAGATGGAGAGAGAGAGAGAGAGACTCCCCTTCAGGTGGAGAGAGAGGGAGAGATTCCCCTTCAGGTGGAGAGAGAGAAAGAGGGAGAGACTCCCCTTCAGGTGGAGAGAGAGAGCGGGAGAGAAAAACTCCCCTTCAGGTGCAGAGAGAGAGACTCACCTTCAGGTGGAGAGCGAGAGAGAGAGAGAAAGAGACTCCCCTTCAGGTGGAGAGCGAGAGAGAGAGAGGGAGAGACTCCCCGACAGGTGGAGAGAATGTGAGAGACAGAGGGAGATGCACCTTCGGGTGGAGAGAGAGAGAGAGAGAGAGACTCCCCTTCAGGTGGAGAGAGAGAGAGGGAGAGACTCCCCTTCAGGTGGAGAGAGAGACAGAGACTCCCCTTCAGCTGGAGAGCGAGCGAGTGAGAGAGAGAGAGAGAGACTCCCCTTCAGGTGGAGAGAGAGAGGGAGAGAGCGAGACTCCCCTTCAGGTGGAGAGAGAGAGAGAGAGACACACCCTTCAGGTGGAGAGAGAGAGAGAGAGACTCCCCTTCAGGTGGAGAGAGAGAGCGAGAGACACACCCTTCAGGTGGAGAGAGAGAGAGAGAGAGACTCACCTTCAGGTGGAGGGCGAGAGAGAGAGAGAGAAAGAGTTTCCACTTCAGGTGGAGAGAGAGAGAGGGAGAGACTCCCCGACAGGTGGAGAGAATGTGAGAGACAGAGAGAGATTCACCTTCGGGTGGAGAGAGAGACAGAGAGAGAGAGAGACTCCCCTTCAGGTGGAGAGAGGGAGAGAGAGAGACTCCCCTTCAGGTGGAGAGAGGGAGAGAGAGAGACTCCCCTTCAGGTGGAGAGAGAGAGAGACTCCCCTTCAGGTGGAGAGAGAGAGGGAGAGAAAAACTCCCCTTCAGGTGCAGAGAGAGAGACTCACCTTCAGGTGGAGAGCGAGAGAGAGAGAGAAAGAGACTCCCCTTCCGGTGGAGAGCGAGAGAGAGAGATACTCCCCTTCAGGTGGAGAGAGGGAGAGACTCCCCTTCAGGTGGAGAGAGAGAGAGAGAGAGACTCCCCTGCAGGTGGAGAGAGAGAGAGGGAGAGACTCCCCGACAGGTGGAGAGAATGTGAGAGACAGAGGGAGATGCACCTTCAGGTGGAGAGAGAGAGAGAGAGAGAGATACTCCCCTTCAGGTGGAGAGAAGGAGAGAGAGAGACTCCCCAGCAGGTGGAGAGAGAGAGAGAGGGAGAGACTCCCCGACAGGTGGAGAGAATGTGAGAGACAGAGGGAGATGCACCTTCGGGTGGAGAGAGAGAGAGAGAGAGAGAGACTCCCCTTCAGGTGGAGAGAGAGAGAGGGAGAGACACCCCTTCAGGTGGAGAGAGAGAGAGAGACTCCCCTTCAGGTGGAGAGCGAGCGAGTGACAGAGAGAGAGACTCCCCTTCTGGTGGAGAGAGAGAGAGAGAGAGACTCCCCTTCAGGTGGAGAGAGAGAGGGAGAGAGCGAGACTCCCCTTCAGGTGGAGAGAGAGAGAGAGAGACACACCCTTCAGGTGGAGAGAGAGAGAGAGAGAGTCTCCCCTTCAGGTGCAGAGAGAGAGAGAGAGAGACTCACCTTCAGGTGGCGGGCGAGAGAGAGAGAGAGAAAGAGTTTCCACTTCAGGTGGAGAGAGAGAGAGGGAGAGACTCCCCGACAGGTGGAGAGAATGTGAGAGACAGAGAGAGATTCACCTTCGGGTGGAGAGAGAGACAGAGAGAGAGAGAGACTCCCCTTCAGGTGGAGAGAGGGAGAGAGAGAGACTCCCCTTCAGGTGGAGAGAGAGAGGGAGAGAAAAACTCCCCTTCAGGTGCAGAGAGAGAGACTCACCTTCAGGTGGAGAGCGAGAGAGAGAGAGAAAGAGACTCCCCTTCAGGTGGAGAGCGAGAGAGAGAGAGAGAGATACTCCCCTTCAGGTGGAGAGAGGGAGAGACTCCCCTTCAGGTGGAGAGAGAGAGAGAGAGAGACTCCCCTGCAGGTGGAGAGAGAGAGAGAGAGAGAGAGAGATACTCCCCTTCAGGTGGAGAGAGGGAGAGACACCCCTACAGGTGGAGAGAGAGAGAGAGATTCCCCTGCAGGTGGAGAGAGAGAGCGGGAGAGACTCCCCGACAGGTGGAGAGAATGTGAGAGACAGAGGGAGATGCACCTTCGGGTGGAGAGAGAGAGAGAGAGAGACTCCCCTTCAGGTGGAGAGAGAGAGAGGGAGAGACTCCCCTTCAGGTGGAGAGAGAGAGAGAGACTCCCCTTCAGGTGGAGAGCGAGCGAGTGAGAGAGAGAGAGACTCCCCTTCTGGTGGAGAGAGAGAGAGAGAGAGACTCCCCTTCAGGTGGAGAGAGAGAGGGAGCGAGCGAGACTCCCCTTCAGGTGGAGAGAGAGAGAGCGAGACTCCCCTTCAGTTGGAGAGAGAGAGAGAGAGACACACCCTTCAGGTGGAGAGAGAGAGAGAGAGACTCCCCTTCAGGTGGAGAGAGAGAGAGAGAGAGAGAGACACGCCCTTCAGGTGGAGAGAGAGAGAGAGAGAGAGAGACACGCCCTTCAGATGGAGAGAGAGAGAGAGAGAGAGAGACTCACCTTCAGGCGAAGAGAGAGGGAGAGAGAGGCACTCCCCTTCAGGTGGAGAGAGGGAGAGAGAGAGAGAAAGAGTTTCCACTTCAGGTGGAGAGAGAGAGAGGGAGAGACTCCCCGACAGGTGGAGAGAATGTGAGAGACAGAGAGAGATTCACCTTCGGGTGGAGAGAGAGACAGAGAGAGAGAGAGACTCCCCTTCAGGCGAAGAGAGAGGGAGAGAGAGGCACTCCCCTTCAGGTGGAGAGAGGGAGAGAGAGAGACTCCCCTTCAGGTGGAGAGAGAGAGAGACTCCCCTTCAGGTGGAGAGAGAGAGGGAGAGAAAAACTCCCCTTCAGGTGCAGAGAGAGAGACACACCTTCAGGTGGAGAGCGAGAGAGAGAGAGAAAGAGACTCCCCTTCAGGTGGAGAGAGGGAGAGACACCCCTTCAGGTGCAGAGAGAGAGACTCACCTTCAGGTGGAGAGCGAGAGAGAGAGAGAAAGAGACTCCCCTTCAGGTGGAGAGAGGGAGAGACACCCCTACAGGTGGAGAGAGAGAGAGAGAGAGACTCCCCTGCAGGTGGAGAGAGAGAGCGGGAGAGACTCCCCGACAGGTGGAGAGAATGTGAGAGACAGAGGGAGATGCACCTTCGGGTGGAGAGAGAGAGAGACTCCCCTTCAGGTGGAGAGAGCGAGAGGGAGAGACTCCCCTTCAGGTGGAGAGAGAGAGAGAGACTCCCCTTCTGGTGGAGAGAGAGAGAGAGACTCCCCTTCAGGTGGAGAGAGTGAGGGAGAGAGCGAGACTCCCCTTCAGGTGGAGAGAGAGAGAGAGAGACACACCCTTCAGGTGGAGAGAGAGAGAGAGAGACTCCCCTTCAGGTGGAGAGAGAGAGAGAGAGAGAGAGAGACACACACCCTTCAGATGGAGAGAGAGAGAGAGAGAGAGAGAGACTCCCCTTCAGGTGCAGAGAGAGAGAGAGAGACACACCCTTCAGGTGGAGAGAGAGAGAGAGAGACTCCCCTTCAGGTGGAGAGAGAGAGAGAGAGAGAGAGACACACCCTTCAGATGGAGAGAGAGAGAGAGAGAGAGAGAGACTCCCCTTCAGGTGGAGAGAGAGAGAGAGAGAGAGAGACTCCCCTTCAGGTGGAGAGAGAGAGAGAGAGACACACCCTTCAGGTGGAGAGAGAGAGAGAGAGACTCCCCTTCAGGTGGAGAGAGAGAGAGAGAGAGAGAGACACACCCTTCAGATGGAGAGAGAGAGAGAGAGAGAGAGAGAGAGAGACTCCCCTTCAGGTGCAGAGAGAGAGAGAGAGAGACTCACCTTCAGGTGGAGGGCGAGAGAGAGAGAGAGAAAGAGTTTCCACTTCAGGTGGAGAGAGAGAGAGGGAGAGACTCCCCGACAGGTGGAGAGAATGTGAGAGACAGAGAGAGATTCACCTTCGGGTGGAGAGAGAGAAAGAGAGAGACTCCTCTTCAGGTGGAGAGATTGTGAGAGAGAGAGAGAGAGAGACAGCCCTTCAGGTGGAGAGAGAGAGAGAGAGAGAGAGAGATTCACCTTCTGGTGGAGAGAGAGACAGACTCTCCTTCAGGTGGAGAGATTGTGAGAGAGAGACAGAGACACCCCTTCAGGTGGAGAGAGAGTGAGAGAGAGAGAGAGATTCACCTTCGGGTCGATAGAGAGAAAGAGAGACTCCCCTTCAGGTGGAGAGAGAGAGAGAGAGAGAATCCCCTTCAGGTGGAGAGAGAGGGAGAGACTCTCCTTCAGGTGGAGAGAGAGAGAGAGAGAGAATCCCCTTCAGTTGGAGAGAGAGACAGAGACTCCCCTTCAGGTGGAGAGCGAGCGAGTGAGAGAGAGCGAGACTCCCCTTCTGGTGGAGAGAGAGAGAGAGAGAGACTCCCCTTCTGGTGGAGAGAGAGAGAGAGAGAGAGACTCCCCTTCAGGTGGAGAGAGAGAGAGAGAGAGACACACCCTTCAGATGGAGAGAGAGAGAGAGAGAGAGAGAGACTCCCCTTCAGGTGCAGAGAGAGAGAGAGAGAGACTCACCTTTAGGGGGAGGGCGAGAGAGAGAGAGAGAAAGAGTTTCCACTTCAGGTGGAGAGAGAGAGAGGGAGAGACTCCCCGACAGGTGGAGAGAATGTGAGAGACAGAGAGAGATTCACCTTCGGGTGGAGAGAGAGAAAGAGAGAGACTCCTCTTCAGGTGGAGAGAGAGACAGAGAGAGAGAGAGAGACTCCCCTTCAGGTGGAGAGAGGGAGAGAGAGAGACTCCCCTTCAGGTGGAGAGAGGGAGAGAGAGAGACTCCCCTTCAGGTGGAGAGATTGTGAGAGAGAGAGAGAGAGAGACAGCCCTTCAGGTGGAGAGAGAGTGAGAGAGAGAGAGAGAGAGATTCACCTTCGGGTGGAGAGAGAGACAGACTCTCCTTCAGGTGGAGAGATTGTGAGAGAGAGACAGAGAGAGACACCCCTTCAGGTGGAGAGAGAGTGAGAGAGAGAGAGAGATTCACCTTCGGGTCGATAGAGAGAGAGAGAGACTCCCCTTCAGGTGGAGAGAGAGAGAGAGAGAGAGAATCCCCTTCAGGTGGAGAGAGAGTGAGAGAGAGAGAGAGAGAGATTCACCTTCGGGTGGAGAGAGAGACAGACTCTCCTTCAGGTGGAGAGATTGTGAGAGAGAGACACCCCTTCAAGTGGAGAGAGAGTGAGAGAGAGAGAGAGATTCACCTTCGGGTCGATAGAGAGAGAGAGAGACTCCCCTTCAGGTGGAGAGAGAGAGAGAGAGAGAGAATCTCCTTCAGGTGGAGATAGAGAGAGAGAGAGAATCCCCTTCAGGTGGAGAGAGAGGGAGAGACTCTCCTTCAGGTGGAGAGAGGGAGAGAGAGAGACTCCCCTTCAGGTGGAGAGAGGGAGAGAGAGAGACTCCACTTCAGGTGGAGAGAGAGAGAGACTCCCCTTCAGGTGGAGAGAGAGAGGGAGAGAAAAACTCCCCTTCAGGTGCAGAGAGAGAGACTCACCTTCAGGTGGAGAGAGGGAGAGACACCCCTACAGGTGGAGAGAGAGAGAGAGAGAGACTCCCCGACAGGTGGAGAGAATGTGAGAGACAGAGGGAGATGCACCTTCGGGTGGAGAGAGAGAGAGAGAGAGACTCCCCTTCAGGTGGAGAGAGAGAGAGAGAGAGACTCCCCTTCAGGTGGAGAGAGAGAGAGAGGGAGAGACTCCCCTTCAGGTGGAGAGAGAGAGGGAGAGAGCGAGACTCCCCTTCAGGTGGAGAGAGAGAGAGAGAGACACACCCTTCAGGTGGAGAGAGAGAGAGAGAGACTCCCCTTCAGGTGGAGAGAGAGAGAGAGAGACACACCCTTCAGATGGAGAGAGAGAGAGAGAGACTCCCCTTCAGGTGCAGAGAGAGAGAGAGAGAGACTCACCTTCAGGTGGAGGGCGAGAGAGAGAAAGAGTTTCCACTTCAGGTGGAGAGAGAGAGAGGGAGAGACTCCCCGACAGGTGGAGAGAATGTGAGAGACAGAGAGAGATTCACCTTCGGGTGGAGAGAGAGACAGAGAGAGAGAGAGACTCCCCTTCAGGTGGAGAGAGGGAGAGAGAGAGAGACTCCCCTTCAGGGGAGAGAGAGAGACTCCCCTTCAGGTGGAGAGAGAGAGAGACTCCCCTTCAGGTGGAGAGAGAGAGGGAGAGAAAAACTCCCCTTCAGGTGCAGAGAGAGAGACACACCTTCAGGTGGAGAGCGAGAGAGAGAGAGAAAGAGACTCCCCTTCAGGTGGAGAGAGAGAGAGGGAGAGACACCCCTACAGGTGGAGAGAGAGAGAGAGAGAGACTCCCCTGCAGGTGGAGAGAGAGAGCGGGAGAGACTCCCCGACAGGTGGAGAGAATGTGAGAGACAGAGGGAGATGCACCTTCGGGTGGAGAGAGAGAGAGAGAGAGACTCCCCTTCAGGTGGAGAGAGAGAGAGAGACTCCCCTTCAGGTGGAGAGAGAGAGAGAGAGAGACTCCCCTTCAGGTGGAGAGAGAGAGGGAGAGAGCGAGACTCCCCTTCAGGTGGAGAGAGAGAGAGAGAGACTCCCCTTCAGGTGGAGAGAGAGAGAGAGAGAGAGACACACCCTTCAGATGGTGAGAGAGAGAGAGAGAGAGAGACTCCCCTTCAGGTGCAGAGAGAGAGAGAGAGAGACTCACCTTCAGGTGGAGGGCGAGAGAGAGAGAGAGAAAGAGTTTCCACTTCAGGTGGAGAGAGAGAGAGGGAGAGACTCCCGGACAGGTGGAGAGAATGTGAGAGACAGAGAGAGATTCACCTTCGGGTGGAAAGAGAGAAAGAGAGAGAGAGAGACTCCCCTTCAGGTGGAGAGAGGGAGAGAGAGAGACTCCCCTTCAGGTGGAGAGATTGTGTGAGAGAGAGAGAGAGACAGCCCTTCAGGTGGAGAGAGAGTGAGAGAGAGAGAGAGATTCACCTTCGGGTGGAGAGAGAGACAGACTCTCCTTCAGGTGGAGAGATTGTGAGAGAGAGACAGAGACACCCCTTCAGGTGGAGAGAGAGTGAGAGAGAGAGAGAGAGATTCACCTTCGGGTCGATAGAGAGAGAGAGAGACTCCCCTTCAGGTGGAGAGAGAGAGAGAGAGAGAATCCCCTTCAGGTGGAGAGAGAGGGAGAGACTCTCCTTCAGGTGGAGAGAGGGAGAGAGAGAGACTCCCCTTCAGGTGGAAGAGAGGGAGAGAGAGAGACTCCCCTTCAGGTGGAGAGAGAGAGGGAGAGAGAAAGAGACTCCCCTTCAGGTGGAGAGAGGGAGAGACACCCCTACAGGTGGAGAGAGAGAGAGAGAGAGACTCCCCTGCAGGTGGAGAGAGAGAGCGGGAGAGACTCCCCGACAGGTGGAGAGAATGTGAGAGACAGAGGGAGATGCACCTTCGGGTGGAGAGAGAGAGAGACTCCCCTTCAGGTGAGAGAGAGAGAGGGAGAGACTCCCCTTCAGGTGGAGAGAGAGAGAGAGACTCCCCTTCTGGTGGAGAGAGAGAGAGAGAGAGACTCCCCTTCAGGTGGAGAAGAGAGGGAGAGAGCGAGACTCCCCTTCAGGTGGAGAGAGAGAGAGAGAGACACACCTTCAGGTGGAGAGAGAGAGAGAGAGACTCCCCTTCAGGTGGGAGAGAGAGAGAGAGAGACTCCCTTCAGGTGAGAGAGAGAGGGAGAGAGCGAGACTCCCTTCAGGTGGAGAGAGAGAGAGAGACACACCCTTCAGATGGAGAGAGAGAGAGAGAGAGAGACTCCCTTCAGGTGCAGAGAGAGAGAGAGAGAGACTCACCTTCAGGTGGAGGGCGAGAGAGAGAGAGAGAAAGAGTTTCCACTTCAGGTGGAGAGAGAGAGAGGGAGAGACTCCCCGACAGGTGGAGAGAATGTGAGAGACAGAGAGAGATTCACCTTCGGGTGGAGAGAGAGAAAGAGAGAGACTCCTCTTCAGGTGGAGAGAGAGACAGAGAGAGAGAGAGACTCCCCTTCAGGTGGAGAGAGGGAGAGAGAGAGACTCCCCTTCAGGTGGAGCGATTGTGAGAGAGAGAGAGAGAGAGAGACAGCCCTTCAGGTGGAGAGAGAGAGAGAGAGTGAGAGAGAGAGAGAGAGAGATTCACCTTCGGGTGGAGAGAGAGACAGACTCTCCTTCAGGTGGAGAGATTGTGAGAGAGAGACAGAGACACCCCTTCAGGTGGAGAGAGAGTGAGAGAGAGAGAGAGATTCACCTTCGGTCGATAGAGAGAGAGAGACTCCCCTTCAGGTGGAGAGAGAGAGAGAGAGAGAATCCCCTTCAGGTGGAGAGAGAGGGAGAGACTCCCTTCAGGTGGAGAGCGAGCGAGTGAGAGAGAGAGAGACTCCCCTTCTGGTGGAGAGCGAGAGAGAGAGAGACTCCCTTCAGGTGGAGAGAGAGAGGGAGAGAGCGAGACTCCCTTCAGGTGGAGAGAGAGAGAGGGAGAGACTCCCGACAGGTGGAGAGAATGTGAGAGACAGAGAGAGATTCACCTTCGGGTGGAGAGAGAGACAGAGAGAGAGAGAGACTCCCTTCAGGTGGAGAGAGGGAGAGAGAGAGACTCCCTTCAGGTGGAGAGAGGGAGAGAGAGAGACTCCCCTTCAGGTGGAGAGAGAGAGAGACTCCCCTTCAGGTGGAGAGAGAGAGGGAGAGAAAAACTCCCCTTCAGGTGCAGAGAGAGAGACTCACCTTCAGGTGGAGAGCGAGAGAGAGAGAGAAAGAGACTCCCCTCCGTGGAGAGCGAGAGAGAGAGATACTCCCCTTCAGGTGGAGAGAGGGAGAGACTCCCTTCAGTGGAGAGAGAGAGAGAGAGAGGGAGATGCACCTTCGGTGGAGAGAGAGAGAGAGAAAGAGACTCCCCTTCCGGTGAGAGCGAGAGAGAGAGAGAGAGACACCCTTCAGGTGGAGAGAGAGAGAGAGAGAGAGACTCCCTCAGGTGGGGAGAGAGAGAGAGACTCCCCTTCAGGTGGAGAGCGTGAGAGAGAGAGAAAGAGACTCCCCTTCAGGTGGAGAGAGGGAGAGACTCCCCTTCAGGTGGAGAGAGAGAGAGAGAGAGACTCCCCTGCAGGTGGAGAGAGAGAGAGGGAGAGACTCCCGACAGGTGGAGAGAATGTGAGAGGCAGAGGAGATGCACCTTCGGGTGGAGAGAGAGAGAGAGAGAGAGACTCCCCTTCAGGTGGAGAGAGAGAGGAGAGAGAGACTCCCCTGCAGGTGGAGAGAGAGAGAGGGAGAGACTCCCCGACAGGTGGAGAGAATGTGAGAGACAGAGGGAGATGCACTTCGGGTGGAGAGAGAGAGAGAGAGAGAGACTCCCCTTCAGGTGGAGAGAGAGAGAGGGAGAGACTCCCTTCAGGTGGAGAGAGAGAGCGAGACTCCCCTTCTGGTGGAGAGAGAGAGAGAGAGAGACTCCCTTCAGGTGGAGAGAGAGAGGGAGGAGAGCGAGACTCCCTTCAGGTGGAGAGAGGGAGAGAGCGAGACTCCCCTTCAGGTGGAGAGAGAGAGAGAGAGACACACCTTCAGGTGGAGAGAGAGAGAGAGAGAGAGACTCCCCTTCAGGTGGAGAGAGAGAGAGACTCACCTCAGGTGGAGAGAGAGAGAGAGAGAGAAAGAGTTTCCACTTCAGGTGGAGAGAGAGAGAGTGAGAGACTCCCCGACAGGTGAGAGAGAATGTGAGAGACAGAGAGAGATTCGACCTTCGGGTGGAGAGGGAGGAGAGAGAGAGACTCCCCTTCAGGTGAGAGAGGGAGAGAGAGAGACTCCCCTTCAGGTGGAGAGAGAGAGGGAGAGAAAAACTCCCCTTCAGGTGCAGAGAGAGAGAGAGAGAGACTCACCTTCAGGTGGCGGGCGAGAGAGAGAGAGAGAAAGAGTTTCCACTTCAGGTGGAGAGAGAGAGAGTGAGAGACTCCCCGACAGGTGGAGAGAGGGAGAGACACCCCTTCAGGTGGAGAGAGAGAGAGGGAGAGACACCCCTACAGGTGGAGAGAGAGAGAGACTCCCCTGCAGGTGGAGAGAGAGAGCGGGAGAGACTCCCCGACAGGTGGAGAGAATGTGAGAGACAGAGGGAGATGCACCTTCGGGTGGAGAGAGAGAGAGAGAGAGACTCCCCTTCAGGTGGAGAGAGAGAGATGGAGATACTCCCCTTCAGGTGGAGAGAGAGAGAGAGAGAGAGAGAGACTCCCCTTCAGGTGGAGAGCGAGCGAGTGAGAGAGAGAGAGACTCCCCTTCTGGTGGAGAGAGAGAGAGAGAGAGACTCCCCTTCAGGTGGAGAGAGAGAGGGAGAGACTCCCCTTCAGGTGGAGAGAGAGAGAGAGAGAGAGACTCCCCTTCAGGTGGAGAGAGAGAGAGAGAGAGACTCCCTTCAGGTGGAGAGAGAGAGAGAGAGACACACCCTTCAGGTGGAGAGAGAGAGAGAGAGAGAGAATCCCCTTCAGGTGGAGAGAGAGTGAGAGAGAGAGAGAGAGAGATTCACCTTCGGGTGGAGAGAGAGACAGACTCTCCTTCAGGTGGAGAGATTGTGAGAGAGAGACACCCCTTCAAGTGGAGAGAGAGTGAGAGAGAGAGAGAGATTCACCTTCGGGTCGATAGAGAGAGAGAGAGACTCCCCTTCAGGTGGAGAGAGAGAGAGAGAGAGAGAATCTCCTTCAGGTGGAGAGAGAGAGAGAGAGAGAATCCCCTTCAGGTGGAGAGAGAGGGAGAGACTCTCCTTCAGGTGGAGAGAGGGAGAGAGAGAGACTCCCCTTCAGTGGAGAGAGGGAGAGAGAGAGACTCCACTTCAGGTGGAGAGAGAGAGAGACTCCCCTTCAGGTGGAGAGAGAGAGGGAGAGAAAAACTCCCCTTCAGGTGCAGAGAGAGAGACTCACCTTCAGGTGGAGAGAGGGAGAGACACCCCTACAGGTGGAGAGAGAGAGAGAGAGAGACTCCCCGACAGGTGGAGAGAATGTGAGAGACAGAGGGAGATGCACCTTCGGGTGGAGAGAGAGAGAGAGAGAGACTCCCCTTCAGGTGGAGAGAGAGAGAGAGAGAGACTCCCCTTCAGGTGAGAGAGAGAGAGAGGGAGAGACTCCCCTTCAGGTGGAGAGAGAGAGGGAGAGAGCGAGACTCCCCTTCAGGTGGAGAGAGAGAGAGAGAGACACACCCTTCAGGTGGAGAGAGAGAGAGAGAGACTCCCCTTCAGGTGGAGAGAGAGAGAGAGAGACACACCCTTCAGATGGAGAGAGAGAGAGAGAGACTCCCCTTCAGGTGCAGAGAGAGAGAGAGAGAGACTCACCTTCAGGTGGAGGGCGAGAGAGAGAAAGAGTTTCCACTTCAGGTGGAGAGAGAGAGAGGGAGAGACTCCCCGACAGGTGGAGAGAATGTGAGAGACAGAGAGAGATTCACCTTCGGGTGGAGAGAGAGACAGAGAGAGAGAGAGACTCCCCTTCAGGTGGAGAGAGGGAGAGAGAGAGAGACTCCCCTTCAGGGGGAGAGAGAGAGACTCCCCTTCAGGTGGAGAGAGAGAGAGACTCCCCTTCAGGTGGAGAGAGAGAGGGAGAGAAAACTCCCCTTCAGGTGCAGAGAGAGAGACACACCTTCAGGTGGAGAGCGAGAGAGAGAGAGAAAGAGACTCCCTTCAGGTGGAGAGAGAGAGAGGGAGAGACACCCCTACAGGTGGAGAGAGAGAGAGAGAGAGACTCCCCTGCAGGTGGAGAGAGAGAGCGGGAGAGACTCCCCGACAGGTGGAGAGAATGTGAGAGACAGAGGGAGATGCACCTTCGGGTGGAGAGAGAGAGAGAGAGAGACTCCCCTTCAGGTGGAGAGAGAGAGAGAGACTCCCCTTCAGGTGGAGAGAGAGAGAGAGAGAGACTCCCTTCAGGTGGAGAGAGAGAGGGAGAGAGCGAGACTCCCCTTCAGTGGAGAGAGAGAGAGGGAGACTCCCCTTCAGGTGGAGAGAGAGAGAGAGAGAGAGACACACCCTTCAGATGGTGAGAGAGAGAGAGAGAGAGAGACTCCCCTTCAGGTGCAGAGAGAGAGAGAGAGAGACTCACCTTCAGGTGGAGGGCGAGAGAGAGAGAGAGAAAGAGTTTCCACTTCAGGTGGAGAGAGAGAGAGGGAGAGACTCCCGGACAGGTGGAGAGAATGTGAGAGACAGAGAGAGATTCACCTTCGGGTGGAGAGAGAGAAAGAGAGAGAGAGAGACTCCCCTTCAGTGGAGAGAGGGAGAGAGAGAGACTCCCTTCAGGTGGAGAGATTGTGTGAGAGAGAGAGAGAGACAGCCCTTCAGGTGGAGAGAGAGTGAGAGAGAGAGAGAGATTCACCTTCGGGTGGAGAGAGAGACAGACTCTCCTTCAGGTGGAGAGATTGTGAGAGAGAGACAGAGACACCCCTTCAGGTGGAGAGAGAGTGAGAGAGAGAGAGAGAGATTCACCTTCGGGTCGATAGAGAGAGAGAGAGACTCCCCTTCAGGTGGAGAGAGAGAGAGAGAGAGAATCCCCTTCAGGTGGAGAGAGAGGGAGAGACTCTCCTTCAGGTGGAGAGAGGGAGAGAGAGAGACTCCCTTCAGGTGGAAGAGAGGGAGAGAGAGAGACTCCCCTTCAGGTGGAGAGAGAGAGGGAGAGAGAAAGAGACTCCCCTTCAGGTGGAGAGAGGGAGAGACACCCCTACAGGTGGAGAGAGAGAGAGAGAGAGACTCCCTGCAGGTGGAGAGAGAGAGCGGGAGAGACTCCCCGACAGGTGGAGAGAATGTGAGAGACAGAGGGAGATGCACCTTCGGGTGGAGAGAGAGAGAGACTCCCCTTCAGGTGGAGAGAGAGAGAGGGAGAGACTCCCCTTCAGGTGGAGAGAGAGAGAGAGACTCCCTTCTGGTGGAGAGAGAGAGAGAGAGAGACTCCCTTCAGGTGGAGATAGAGAGGGAGAGAGCGAGACTCCCCTTCAGGTGGAGAGAGGAGAGAGAGAGACACACCCTTCAGGTGGAGAGAGAGAGAGAGAGACTCCCCTTCAGTGGAGAGAGAGAGAGAGAGAGACTCCCTTCAGGTGGAGAGAGAGAGGGAGAGAGCGAGACTCCCTTCAGGTGGAGAGAGAGAGAGAGAGACACACCCTTCAGATGGAGAGAGAGAGAGAGAGAGAGACTCCCTTCAGGTGCAGAGAGAGAGAGAGAGAGACTCACCTTCAGGTGGAGGGCGAGAGAGAGAGAGAGAAAGAGTTTCCACTTCAGGTGGAGAGAGAGAGAGGGAGAGACTCCCCGACAGGTGGAGAGAATGTGAGAGACAGAGAGAGATTCACCTTCGGTGGAGAGAGAGAAAGAGAGAGACTCCTCTTCAGGTGGAGAGAGAGACAGAGAGAGAGAGAGACTCCCTTCAGGTGGAGAGAGGGAGAGAGAGAGACTCCCCTTCAGGTGGAGCGATTGTGAGAGAGAGAGAGAGAGAGAGACAGCCCTTCAGGTGGAGAGAGAGAGAGAGTGAGAGAGAGAGAGAGAGAGATTCACCTTCGGGTGGAGAGAGAGACAGACTCTCCTTCAGGTGGAGAGATTGTGAGAGAGAGACAGAGACACCCCTTCAGTGGAGAGAGAGTGAGAGAGAGAGAGAGATTCACCTTCGGGTCGATAGAGAGAGAGAGAGACTCCCCTTCAGGTGGAGAGAGAGAGAGAGAGAGAATCCCCTTCAGGTGGAGAGAGAGGGAGAGACTCCCTTCAGGTGGAGAGCGAGCGAGTGAGAGAGAGAGAGACTCCCCTTCTGGTGGAGAGCGAGAGAGAGAGAGACTCCCTTCAGGTGGAGAGAGAGAGGGAGAGAGCGAGACTCCCCTTCAGGTGGAGAGAGAGAGAGGGAGAGACTCCCCGACAGGTGGAGAGAATGTGAGAGACAGAGAGAGATTCACCTTCGGGTGGAGAGAGAGACAGAGAGAGAGAGAGACTCCCCTTCAGGTGGAGAGAGGGAGAGAGAGAGACTCCCCTTCAGGTGGAGAGAGGGAGAGAGAGAGACTCCCCTTCAGGTGGAGAGAGAGAGAGACTCCCCTTCAGGTGGAGAGAGAGAGGGAGAGAAAAAACTCCCCTTCAGGTGCAGAGAGAGAGACTCACCTTCAGGTGGAGAGCGAGAGAGAGAGAGAAAGAGACTCCCCTTCCGGTGGAGAGCGAGAGAGAGAGATACTCCCCTTCAGGTGAGAGAGGGAGAGACTCCCCTTCAGGTGGAGAGAGAGAGAGAGAGAGGGAGATGCACCTTCGGGTGGAGAGAGAGAGAGAGAAAGAGACTCCCCTTCCGGTGGAGAGCGAGAGAGAGAGAGAGAGACACCCTTCAGGTGGAGAGAGAGAGAGAGAGAGAGACTCCCCTTCAGGTGGGGAGAGAGAGAGAGACTCCCCTTCAGGTGGAGAGCGTGAGAGAGAGAGAAAGAGACTCCCCTTCAGGTGGAGAGAGGGAGAGACTCCCCTTCAGGTGGAGAGAGAGAGAGAGAGAGACTCCCCTGCAGGTGAGAGAGAGAGAGGGAGAGACTCCCCGACAGGTGGAGAGAATGTGAGAGGCAGAGGGAGATGCACCTTCGGGTGGAGAGAGAGAGAGAGAGAGAGACTCCCCTTCAGGTGGAGAGAGAGAGAGAGAGAGACTCCCCTGCAGGTGGAGAGAGAGAGAGGGAGAGACTCCCCGACAGGTGGAGAGAATGTGAGAGACAGAGGGAGATGCACCTTCGGGTGGAGAGAGAGAGAGAGAGAGAGACTCCCCTTCAGGTGGAGAGAGAGAGAGGGAGAGACTCCCCTTCAGGTGGAGAGAGAGAGCGAGACTCCCCTTCTGGTGGAGAGAGAGAGAGAGAGAGACTCCCCTTCAGGTGGAGAGAGAGAGGGAGAGAGCGAGACTCCCCTTCAGGTGGAGAGAGGGAGAGAGCGAGACTCCCCTTCAGGTGGAGAGAGAGAGAGAGAGACACACCCTTCAGGTGGAGAGAGAGAGAGAGAGAGAGAGAGACTCCCCTTCAGGTGGAGAGAGAGAGAGACTCACCTTCAGGTGGAGAGAGAGAGAGAGAGGGAAAGAGTTTCCACTTCAGGTGGAGAGAGAGAGAGTGAGAGACTCCCCGACAGGTGGAGAGAATGTGAGAGACAGAGAGAGATTCACCTTCGGGTGGAGAGAGGGAGAGAGAGAGACTCCCCTTCAGGTGGAGAGAGGGAGAGAGAGAGACTCCCCTTCAGGTGGAGAGAGAGAGGGAGAGAAACTCCCCTTCAGGTGCAGAGAGAGAGAGAGAGAGACTCACCTTCAGGTGGCGGGCGAGAGAGAGAGAGAGAAAGAGTTTCCACTTCAGGTGGAGAGAGAGAGAGTGAGAGACTCCCCGACAGGTGGAGAGAGGGAGAGACACCCCTTCAGGTGGAGAGAGAGAGAGGGAGAGACACCCCTACAGGTGGAGAGAGAGAGAGACTCCCCTGCAGGTGGAGAGAGAGAGCGGGAGAGACTCCCCGACAGGTGGAGAGAATGTGAGAGACAGAGGGAGATGCACCTTCGGGTGGAGAGAGAGAGAGAGAGAGACTCCCCTTCAGGTGGAGAGAGAGAGATGGAGATACTCCCCTTCAGGTGGAGAGAGAGAGAGAGAGAGAGAGAGACTCCCCTTCAGGTGGAGAGCGAGCGAGTGAGAGAGAGAGAGACTCCCCTTCTGGTGGAGAGAGAGAGAGAGAGAGACTCCCCTTCAGGTGGAGAGAGAGAGGGAGAGACTCCCCTTCAGGTGGAGAGAGAGAGAGAGAGAGAGACTCCCCTTCAGGGTGAGAGAGAGAGAGAGAGAGAGAGAGACTCCCCTTCAGGTGGAGAGAGAGAGAGAGAGACACACCCTTCAGGTGGAGAGAGAGAGAGAGAGAGAGAATCCCCTTCAGGTGGAGAGAGAGTGAGAGAGAGAGAGAGAGAGATTCACCTTCGGGTGGAGAGAGAGACAGACTCTCCTTCAGGTGGAGAGATTGTGAGAGAGAGACACCCCTTCAAGTGGAGAGAGAGTGAGAGAGAGAGAGAGATTCACCTTCGGGTCGATAGAGAGAGAGAGAGACTCCCCTTCAGGTGGAGAGAGAGAGAGAGAGAGAGAATCTCCTTCAGGTGGAGAGAGAGAGAGAGAGAGAATCCCCTTCAGGTGGAGAGAGAGGGAGAGACTCTCCTTCAGGTGGAGAGAGGGAGAGAGAGAGACTCCCCTTCAGGTGGAGAGAGGGAGAGAGAGAGACTCCACTTCAGGTGGAGAGAGAGAGAGACTCCCCTTCAGGTGGAGAGAGAGAGGGAGAGAAAAACTCCCCTTCAGGTGCAGAGAGAGAGACTCACCTTCAGGTGGAGAGAGGGAGACGACACCCTACAGGTGGAGAGAGAGAGAGAGAGAGACCTCCCGACAGGTGGAGAGAATGTGAGAGACAGAGGGAGATGCACCTTCGGGTGGAGAGAGAGAGAGAGAGAGACTCCCCTTCAGGTGGAGAGAGAGAGAGAGAGAGACTCCCCTTCAGGTGGAGAGAGAGAGAGAGGGAGAGACTTCCCCTTCAGGTGGAGAGAGAGAGGGAGAGAGCGAGACTCCCCTTCAGGTGGAGAGAGAGAGAGAGAGACACACCCTTCAGGTGGAGAGAGAGAGAGAGAGACTCCCCCTTCAGGTGGAGAGAGAGAGAGAGAGACACACCCTTCAGATGGAGAGAGAGAGAGAGAGACTCCCCTTCAGGTGCAGAGAGAGAGAGAGAGAGACTCACCTTCAGGTGGAGGGCGAGAGAGAGAAAGAGTTTCCACTTCAGGTAGGAGAGAGAGAGAGGGAGAGACTCCCCGACAGGTGGAGAGAATGTGAGAGACAGAGAGAGATTCACCTTCGGTGGAGAGAGAGACAGAGAGAGAGAGAGACTCCCCTTCAGGTGGAGAGAGGGAGAGAGAGAGAGGACTCCCTTCAGGGGGAGAGAGAGAGACTCCCCTTCAGGTGGAGAGAGAGAGAGACTCCCCTTCAGGTGAGAGAGAGAGGGAGAGAAAAACTCCCCTTCAGGTGCAGAGAGAGAGACACACCTTCAGGTGGAGAGCGAGAGAGAGAGAGAAAGAGACTCCCCTTCAGGTGGAGAGAGAGAGAGGGAGAGACACCCCTACAGGTGGAGAGAGAGAGAGAGAGAGACTCCCCTGCAGGGGGTGGAGAGAGAGAGCGGGAGAGACTCCCCGACAGGTGAGAGAATGTGAGAGACAGAGGGAGATGCACCTTCGGGTGGAGAGAGAGAGAGAGAGAGACTCCCCTTCAGGTGGATGAGAGAGAGAGAGACTCCCCTTCAGGTGGAGAGAGAGAGAGAGAGGAGACTCCCCTTCAGGTGGAGAGAGAGAGGGAGAGAGCGAGACTCCCCTTCAGGTGGAGAGAGAGAGAGAGAGACTCCCCTTCAGGTGAGAGAGAGAGAGAGAGAGAGACACACCCTTCAGATGGTGAGAGAGAGAGAGAGAGAGAGACTCCCCTTCAGGTGCAGAGAGAGAGAGAGAGAGACTCACCTTCAGGTGGAGGGCGAGAGGAGAGAGAGAGAAAGAGTTTTCCACTTCAGGTGGAGAGAGAGAGAGGGAGAGGACTCCCGACAGGTGGAGAGAATGTGAGAGACAGAGAGAGATCACCTTCGGGTGGAGAGAGAGAAAGAGAGAGAGAGAGACTCCCCTTCAGGTGGAGAGAGGGAGAGAGAGAGACTCCCCTTCAGGTGGAGAGATTGTGTGAGAGAGAGAGAGACAGCCCTACAGGTGGAGAGAGAGTGAGAGAGAGAGAGAGATTCACCTTCGGGTGGAGAGAA
>NW_027142049.1:0-35000 GCF_036365525.1 Heterodontus francisci
TTGACTGCATTGGCATCGAACAGTTCTCAATTAAAGAATTCTGAAATGTTTAATTATTGTTCTTTATTTCGATTGTTGGGGCAGGTGGTGGGGTGGAGGGAGGGGGGAATTGCATTAGCCGGATCTCCATTCAGGTAGGGGTAGGGTGGGGGGGTTGGTGTAGGGAGCTGAGGTGGGGGTCAATAGTCTTCAACTGGTTCAGCAGGGCCAGAGGTGTCCAGCGGTTGAAATAACTGCTTTCCCAGTCCCTCGGGTAAAGATTCCACTCACGAGATGAACGACCAACCTTTGTAACGATGAGAGTATTCAAGGTGTGCAAAGTGGATATATTTTTTATTTGTTTATTTAGTTTTTATTTAGAGACACAGCACGAAAACAGGCCCTTCGGCCCACCGAGTCTGTGCCGAGCAAGAACCATCCGTTCATACGAACCCTACAGTAATTCCATATTCGCTACCTACACTCGGGGCAATTTACAGTGGCCAATTTACCTATCACCTGCAAGTCTTTGGCAATGGGAGGATACCGGAGCACCCGGCGAAAACCCACGCATTCACAGGGAGAACTTGCAAACACCGCACAGGCAAAATCCAGAATTGAACCCGGGTCTCTGGAGCTCTGAGGCTGCGGTGCTAACCACTGCGCCACGGTGCTGCCCTCAACCATTGGAAGGGGGGGCGGGTCGTTGCACTCCAGCTGGCTGTTGAACTGGAGCAGTCTCCACCAATCACGTTTCCATCCCCCAGTTCTTCGCATTCAATCTCTCTCTCCCAATCAGTGATTAGTTTTGTATTGAAGTATGATTTTCTGAACTAACCATGGATCATTTTGTGATGGTTGCTTACCTTTTGGATTTGTGCATGCATTACCACATTGTGTTGACTACTTTATCTCAATGCGTTCACATTTAGAGGTTCCTTATCTCAGTCCAAGGCAAATCTTCACAGAAGCTGTTTGCACTGTTTACTCTTACGATCTCGTCCTTGTATTCCAGTAAGCATTTTAAAACTTGGCATAAACTCCCAGAATGTCTCTGCCATGAAATCATCCCTATACGGTGTCCTATTTTCTAAGTTGCCCCACTTCACCATCCAACTAAGAAAGGTTCTAATAAAGCTAAATGTTCGTTTATAATAATGTCAATTGTTAGTTTATAATAACTAGATTTTAACAATGAGTACTCTGTTTAGTAGCTTTTAGTAATCTAATAATCTTACACCGATGAGTGATAGAGTGATTTCAGTGCCTGATGGGCTGATACAGGGATAGAGGTCGGAGATGATATGGAGGTGGAAGGAGGTGTCATTTCTGATGGAGACAACATCAGGTCAGAATCTTAGGTCAGATGTGAATAAGGATCATATTTCACACAACATCATATTCAGCCCGATGCAACAGCGAGGAATGGCGATGGAATCAATGACAAGAATGTAGAGTTTCTGGTGGAGCCAAAGATGGAAGCTTCGCTCTGCCCCATGTTTAATTGGAGGATATTGCAGCTCGCGGGAAACAGACAGTTCGAGTCTGATAACACAGAGACAGTGGAGGATCGAGAGAGCTGATGGAGATATTTAGCTGGGTGTTGTCGGCTGACATGTGGAAATTAACCCCGTAATCTGTAGGTTATGTCGACAGCAGGCAGTGTGAAGGTGAAGAAGAGGAGGGAGCAAGAATAGAAAGTTCAGGGTCTCCAGTGGTAATAGTGCTGGTGTGGGAAGAAAGGCTTTTGCTGGAGATGCTCTGGCAACAATAAGATCAGTAATATTGGAACCAGGTGGGAACACTCCCACTGAAAGATACCAATGTCAGAGGTATGGGGAGATCACAAATGGTTTGCTGCAGGTTTGGAGGAGTGGATGGAGATCAGGAGTGGTGAGGACATGGAAGAATTTAACTCACTGGTGAGAATTATAAATGTAAGTACTTAGAGGTCTGGGAGCCAAACCAGGTCAGTTAGGCTGAAGGTGTTGGTGAGTGTTGGACATGGAAGCAGGGATTTGGAACAGTTGATAGTGAGGGAAGGTGGAATTTGGGTGTCTTGTCAGCAGTGAACTGGAGGAAAGGAGTCAGGATTTGTCACATTTGCAATTTTACATGAGCCATTAAGCATTGCAGAATATACAGGTAAATATCTGCAGTGAAATAGCAGAGAGAAGATTTTCTTTTATTCTTTCATGTGATGTGAGCTCCGCTTGCAAGGTCAGCATGTGTTACCCTTGACAGCCTGCTGTGCCGTTTCAGAGGGCAGTTAAGAGTCAGCCACATCGCTCTGTGTCTGTAGCCGCATGTACTTCAGACCAGGGAAGGAATTGGTGAACCAAGTGGGTTTTTACAATTTTTCATGGCACCATTGTAGAGACCAGCGTTCAGTTACAGAACTTTGTTAATTAACTGAATTTAAATTCAGCAGCTGCCATGGTGGGATTTAAACCCCAGTTACCAGGCCATTGTGTTGGGCCTCTAGATTACTAGTCCAGTGATATTATCAATATGCGACTGCCTCCCCAATGAACGTGGACAGTGTCTGTCACGTAATATCACCCACATTAGTTTTTAGGCTCTAACGCCGGACATCGCCCAGAATCATGGCCTCAAAGTTTACATTTTAACGGGGCAAATACAGGAACAGAGTGAAACGGGATTGCTTTTGTCCCTGGATTCAGTGTCCACTGCAGACACATCAGTTACATTTACAATAGAAACGCCAAGAGTGAACAAGATCAATACAATAATATAGAACATGTAAACGACGCCACTCAGAATTGTATCAACCCCTCCAGTATGAGTACAGATTTCAGCTTTATTCCCGAGAGTGGTCTCACTAAGGAAATGTCATTGACATTGAAATGATTGTGTTTCATCCACCACATTATTTACATCAGAGTCAAAGCTGCTGATGTAATGTGTTTGTTCAGGTGAGTGTAACTAATAGCAATGATCAGGGGTATAACTGTGTCAGTGGAGAATTAGTCCCTGTATAAATCAGGGCCCATTGGAATGAATCAGGTCAGAGTGCCTGCTGGAGCTCTGGGTTCCAGGCTAACAGAAGTCTCTGCTTCTTGAAGAAATGGGATATCCAGTAATGGTTCAGATAGAACGCATTTATTATCCTACACTTGCAGCAATCGGAGTTCCTGGTAAGCCAGTATCTCAGATGTTAATGGTGTAAATCGATGTTAACTGTGCTGCTGCACTTGGTATTTTTTCTCACTGTGATTTGCACAGCCACCTGTTCCTTTCCAGCAATTTACTGATGGATTCTCCTCATTGTCTACCCTTTCAGTCTTGCAGGAGTTGTTTGATGTCTTTAATGGTATTGGTTTCAGTAACATCAGAACCTTACAGCGCAGTACATGCCCTTCGGCCCTCGATGTTGCGCCGACCTGTGAAACCACCTGACCTACACTATTCCATTTTCATCCATATGTCTATCCAATGACCACTTAAATGCCCTTAAAGTTAACCTTGTAATTGTTATTGGAGTGTTTTCTGTATTGACTGCATTCAAATCAAGCGGCTTGGTTAGGATCAAGAATCACATCATCAATTGCTTTTAACGGTTTCACGATGTGAACATCACTGGTCCTGGAATATTTTTCTTATCTTTTTTCCGGTGATTGATCATGAGACATCTCACAGTCTCAGTGTTCCAGGGGACAACACAAAGTCCTCCCTCTCCAACAGCATGGCTCAGTTTATCTGGGATGACAATCTATTTATTGGTTATCACTGTTATGAAATATTATTTCATTCTGTGTGTATCTGATGCTGCTTCAGAGGTCTGGCTACTGAACTGAGATTGCTGCTGACACTTTCACATCCCCTTCTCTGCTTCACTGTGGAACGTTCACCGTATTGGATTACATTGTAAAATAGAAAGTATTGATGTGATGTTTTATTGGTTTACTCGATATCATTTGGGATCAGGAGTTTCCCACTGAACTGTACATTATCAGCTGCAGCGCTGATGTTGGTGTTTTATTAATTAAACAATCCAACATTCTAATGGTTTAATTTATAATTCCAGGAGAAGGAATTTCAATGATGGTGAGATTTGTCTGCAAGAAGCTTTCGATCCTGTTTATTCCATGCATTGTGGATGAAGTGAAGAGTGTAGGTGAATAGTTGGAGTCTTGGGTGTCCTGTAGATACATTAAATTGATCACTGAGGTTTCACCATTGAACAAACTGACTCTGATAATAGCATCATTGAACATGGGGCAGGTGAAAAGAACACAGGCACAGAATGTTAGGAATAAATCTTGAGTGAAAAGTAGCATTAGGTAACAGTTTGCTGGGTGTCAGTACTCCAGAGTGATGGGGAGGAGAGAAGGAACAGGTAGAACGAAACCGAGGGCAGAAGATAAACAGAAGTAAAGAGAAAGCAGCAGCAGTGTGAATAATTCACTATCATAAAGTGCTGGAATGTCCTGAACAATTAGTGAGAGAAACTGTGAGTTGAAGTTGTGTGCTGTCAGATTGTGTTCATTTTCCTGTTGGACTTGATCCTCTGTGTTGATTTCTGTCAGGTCCTCGTTTTGTTTTGCAGAACATTCCTATTCCTTACTTAGTGACTGAATAAACAGGAGGACCAGGGGACTGCTGGGTAAGGGAAAACCATTTATTTGGGCAGTTTTAAAATCATTTTCTTTTTGCGAGGAGCAGCTTTGACAGAAGGAGGTGCAGAGCGAACTTACAGCTGAGCAGTCAATTTCAGTGTAAGTTACAAGTTAATCCCCTTTTGTTTCGGAGGACCAGGGGACTGCTGGGTAAGGGAAAACTATTTATTTGGGCAGGGGCAGTACCCGAGACACTACACGTGTACTGTCTCCCACCCACCCTCCTCCTCTAACCAAAAAAAGGACTCTGGTGTGTTGATAAGGTAAGCTTTTTATTTAAAAAGTTCAGTCCGTCGGATTGCTAAGCGAACACGTTTTGACTTTTATTTGTTTGGCTTTTCAGTAGACTTGTTGGGAATTTAGAATAGTGGGAATGGAGGTTAAGGCAGTTGTATGTTCCTCCTGCAGAATGTGGGAGGTAAGGGTCGCCAAGAGTGTCCCTGCTGACTGCATCTGCGGGATGTGCACCCAACTCCAGCTCCTCGCAGACCGCGTTAGGGAACTGGAGCTGGAGCTGGATGAACTTCGGATCATTCGGGAGGCGGAGGGGATTATTGACAGGAGTTATAGGGAGGCAGTCACACCTCAGGTAAAAGAAGTAGGTAGATGGGTTACCATCAGGGGAAGGAGAGGAAACCAGCAGGCAGTGCAGGGATCCCCTGTGGCCGTTTCACTCAATAACAGGTATACCATTTTGGATACTGTTGCGGGGGACGACTTACCAGGGGTAAGCAATGGGGTGCAGGTCTCTGGCACAGAGTCTGTCCCTGTTGCTCAGAAGGGAAAGGGGAAGAGGAGCAGAGCATTAGTCATTGGGGACTCCATAGTTAGGGGAACAGATAGGAGGTTCTGTGGGAACGAGGGAGACTCACGGTTGGCGTGTTGCCTCCCAGGTGCCAGGGTACATGATGTCTCGGATCGTGTTTTTGGGATCCTTAAGGGGGAGGGGGAGCACCCCCAAGTCGTGGTCCACATAGGCACCAACGACATAGGTAGGAAGAGAGATGGGGATTTAAGACAGAAATTCAGGGAGCTCGGGTGGAAGCTGAGAGCGAGAACAAACAGAGTTGTTATCTCTGGGTTGTTGCCCGTGCCACGTGTTAGCGAAGAGAGGAATAGGGAGAGAGAGGAGTTGAACACGTGGCTGCAGAGATGGTGTAGGAGGGAGGGTTTTGTTTTCCTGGATAATTGGGGCTCTTTCTGGGGTAGGTGGGACCTCTACAAACAGGATGGTCTTCACCTGAACCAGAGGGGTACCAATATCCTGGGGGGGGGAGATTTGTTAGTGCTCTTCGGGGGGTTTAAACTAAATCAGCAGGGGAATGGGAACCTAAATTGTAGTTCCAGTGTACAGGCTGTTGAGAGTAGTGAGGTAGGGGATAAGGTTACAGGGACGCAAGAGGGCACTGGCAAGCAAGAACTTGGTTTAAAGTGTGTCTACTTCAACGCCAGGAGCATCCGGAATAAGGTGGGTGAGCTTGCAGCATGGGTTGGTACCTGGGATCCTGATGTTGTGGCCATTTCGGAGACATGGGTAGAGCAGGGGCAGGAATGGATGTTGCAGGTTCCACAATTTAGATGTTTCAGTAAGAACAGAGAAGAGGGTAAAAGAGAGGGGGGTGTGGCATTGTTAATCAAGGAAAGTATAACAGTGGCAGAAAGGACGTTTGAGGACTCGTCTACTGAGGTAGTATGGGCCGAGGTTAGAAACAGGAGAGGAGAGGTCACCCTGTTGGGAGTCTTCGATAGACCTCCGAATAGTTCCAGAGATGTAGAGGAAAGGATAGCGAAGATGATTCTCGACAGGAGCGAGAGTAACAGGGTAGTGGTTATGGGGGACTTTAACTTTCCAAATATTGACTGGAAATACTATAGTTCGAGTACTTTCGATGGGTCTGTTTTTGTCCAGTGTGTGCAGGAGGGTTTTCTGACACAATATGTTGACAGGCCAACCAGGGGCGATGCCACATTGGATTTGGTACTCGGTAATGAACCCGGCCAAGTGTTCGATTTAGATGTAGGTGAGCACTTTGGCGATAGTGATCACAATTCGGTTAGGTTTAACTTAGCGATGGGCAGGGACAGGTATATACCGCAGGGCAAGAATTATTGCTGGGGGAAAGGAAATTATGATGCGATTAGGCAAGATTTAGGATGTGTCGGATGGGGAAGGAAACTGCAGGGGATGGGCACAAACGAAATGTGGAGCTTATTCAAGGAGCAGCTAATGCCTATCCTTGATAAGTATGTACCTGTCAGGCAGGGAGGAAGTTGTCGAGCGAGGGAGTCGTGGTTGACTAAAGAGGTTGAAGCGCTTGTCAAGAGGAAGAAGGCGACTTATGTTACGATGAGACGTGAAGGCTCAGTTAGGGCGCTTGAGAGCTACAAGCTAGCCAGGGATGATCTAAAGGGAGGGCTAAGAAGAGCAAGGAGAGGACACGAGAAGTCATTGGCGGATAGGATCAAAGAAAACCCTAAGGCTTTCAATAGGTATATCAGGAATAAAAGAATGACTAGAGTTAGAATAGGGCCAATCAAGGATAGTAGTGGGAAGTTGTGTGTGGAATCAGAGGAGATAGGGGAAACGTTAAATGAATATTTTTCGTCGGTATTTACAGTAGAGAAAGAAAATGTTGTCGAGGAGATTACTGAGATACAGCCGACTAGGCTAGATGGGATTGAGATTCACAAGGAGGAGGTGTTAGCAATTTTGGAAAGTGTGAAAATAGATAAGGTCCCTGGGCCAGATGGGATTTATCCGAGGATTCTCTGGGAAGCCAGGGAGGAGATTGCAGAGCCGTTGTTGTTGATCTTTATGTCGTCATTGTCGACAGGAGTTGTGCCGGAAGACTGGAGGATAGCAAATGTTGTCCCCTTGTTCAAGAAGGGGAGTAGAGACAGCCCTGGTAATCATAGACCTGTGAGCCTTACTTCAGTTGTGGGTAAAATGTTGGAAAAAGTTATCAGAGATAGGATTTATAATCATCTTGAAAAGAATAAGTTCATTTGCGATAGTCAGCACGGTTTTGTGAAAGGTAGGTCGTGCCTCACAAACCTTATTGAGTTTTTCGAGAAGGTGACCAAACAGGTGGATGAGGGTAAAGCCGTGGATGTGGTGTATATGGATTTCAGTAAGGCGTTTGATAAGGTTCCCCACGGTAGGCTATTGCAGAAAATACGGAAGTATGGGGTTGAAGGTGATTTAGAGCTTTGGATCAGAAATTGGCTAGCTGAAAGAAGACAGAGGGTGGTGGTTGATGGCAAATGTTCATCCTGGCGTTTAGTTACTAGTGGTGTACGGCAAGGATCTGTTTTGGGGCCACTGCTGTTTGTCATGTTTATAAATGACCTGGAAGAGGGTGCAGAAGGGTGGGTTAGTTAATTTGTGGATGACACGAAGGTCGATAGAGTTGTGGGTAGTGTCGAAGTTGTGTTGTAGGGTACAGAGGGACATAGATAGGCTGCAGAGCTGGGCTGAGAGATGACAAATGGAGTTTAATGCGGAGAAGTGTGAGGTGATTCACTTTGGAAGGAGTAACAGCAATGCAGAGTACTGGGCTAATGGGAAGATTCTTGGTAGTGTAGATGAGCAGAGAGATCTTGGTGTCCAGGTACATAACTCCCTGAAAGTTGCTACCCAGGTTAAAAGTGCTGTTAAGAAGGCAAATGGTGTGTTAGCTTTTATTAGTAGGGGGATCGAGTTTCGGCGCCACGAGGTCATGATGCAGCTGTACAAAACTCTGGTGAGGCCGCACCTGGAGTATTGGGTGCAGTTCTGGTCACCGCATTATAGGAAGGATGTGGAAGCTTTGGAAAGGGTGCAGAGGAGATTTACTAGGTTGTTGCCTGGTATGGAGGGAAGGTCTTACGAGGAAAGGCTGAGGGACTTGGGGTTGTTTTCGTTAGAGAGAAGGAGGAGGAGAGGTGACTTAATAGAGACATACAAGATAATCAGAGGGTTAGATAGGGTGGATAGTGAGAGTCTTTTTCCTCGGATGATGATGGCAAACACGAGGGGACATAGCTTTAAGTTGAGGGGTAAAAGATATAGGACAGATGTCAGAGGTAGTTTCTTTATGCAGAGAGTATTAGGGGCGTGGAACGCCCTGCCTGCAACAGTAGTCGACTCGCCAACTTTAAGGGCATTTAAGTGGTCATTGGATAGACATTTGGATGAAAATGGAATAGTGTAGGTCAGATGGTTTCACAGGTCGGCGCAACATCGAGGGCCGAAGGGCCTGTCCTGCGCTGTAATGTTCTAATTCTAAAAATAGAATCAGTTCTTCACTGATGGTAGCTCATTATTTAAATACAATATTTTAAAATCTTTGTGACTGCAGGATTCAAGAAAGAGCAAGGCTGATATCAGAAATGTATTTAAATTTATTTTTAATTGCCTGTACAAATTCAATATATTGACTGTATTGAATAAACAATGAACAGGTCCCCAACAACAATAACCATAGGGATTATTGTTTGACTCTATTAATTGAGTTGTACTACTGGGATCTATAGATTAGATTTTCTCAAACACTCTGCTGCAGTCTCGCCCTGTGAATATCAGACTCTCCTCTCACTGTCTTGAATCCTTTGTCTCCTCATCCATTGCTTCAGTTTATCCACTTTCCCAAACCATCTGCTCCTGCCTTCTCTCCAGCTCCAACATGACCTTTTCCTTCTCTCCCTCCAAATCTCACTCACTGGCTGCACCTCCATCTGCCTCCTCAAACCTGACAGGAATACAGGGACCTCGGACCAGGAGGAGGCAATTCAGCCCTTCATGTCTGCTCTGCAATTCTAAAACATGGCTTGCACGAGCACGCAAGCTCAGCATTGCAGTTTGCAGCCTTTTCCCAATTGATAACAGTCCGTGTCGGTTCTCTAAACCCTGAGCAACAAACCAGCTACATATCGCTCCCCAAACCTTCCCAACCAGAAGTCAGGAGACAAATTCCCAATTAACCCATTGGATTCCATCTCCGTGAAACCCCTTCTCATTTTTCCACTGGCACTGCATCTTCACTCAGTCCATCCCGTAGATCCATTGCTGACTTTGTTCACTTTCTGGATCAATTTCCCAATTCATTATTAATAATTGTTTTCAAACATTTCACTGAGGCAAAGCCCTGTCCAGGTCATTGAATCAGTTTTCACTGCTCAATGCTGCAACAAAGCTGGAAATTTCAGCCCAGATCCTGTTAAACTGCTGCTTTGTCGCCAGGTCAGATCAGTAATTTCTCTGCTTCCTTTTCTCTCTCTTTCAGTTAACTTGGTGGCGATTATGATCCTCTCCCGAGGAATGTGCGGTCTCTCCAAATGTATCACTATCTACCTGTTGGGAATGGCAGTGGGTGATCTCCTGGTCGTTATTACTGATCCTATGTTGAGTTGGATTGTTTTGATGTATTTTCCAGATTCATTCCTAAACATTACCCCCGTGTGTTCTCTCATTATCTTTCTGCGGTCTGCAGCCACATGTGTTTCTGTCTGGCTCACAGTCACTTTCACCTTTGATCGATATATGGCCATTTGTTGTGAGAAGCTGCAAATAAAATATTGCAGCGAGAAAACAGCTGCTGTGGTTGTAGGAACAGTGAGTGTGCTGGGCTGTTTCGAGTCTCTGCCCTGGTACTTTACACGGGAACAACGTTACATTTTTGATAATGTCCCCATGGGTTGTGTTACTAAACTGAGCTTCTTTACTTCCCCCATATGGTGGGCATTTGAATTGTTTAACTACATTTTAACCCCTTGTAGCCCTGTCTTTCTAATTTTGCTGTTCAATGTTCTGACTGTTCGACGGATTTTATTCTCCAATAAAGTCCGCAGTGGATTCCGAGGTCACAGCAATGGGGAGAATCACAAGGACCCAGAGATGGAGAATCGCAGAAAATCAATTATTTTACTCTTCAGTATATCCGGCTGTTTTATACTGTTATGGGTGACCAGGGTTGTGTACAACATTTATAGGCGAATTGCAGATATTCAGTATTATTCTTCCTACACTGACCCTCGCTACATCACAGATCACACATCAGCAATGCTGCAGGTTCTCAGTTCCTGCACCAACACGTGTATTTACGCTGTGACCCAGACAAAATTCAGACAGGAGCTGAAGAACGCGGTGAAACACCCTTTCAATCTCATTGTCAAATTATTAACATCATCGAAAGAGCTGAATTGATTCAAATACTGGATCTAAATCCCATTTCACATTCTATTCACTACACTCCCCACAGGACGGAAAGTACATTTTATAACCAGAGCACTGAGCACTGAAATGAGTTTAAATTCGATTCTGAGATTATATGTTATTGATATTCTGACCTATTGAAGCGGGACTTCCTCTGTAAAAGGTTTGTTTTTATTTATTTTATTGAGAGATACAGCACTGAAACATGCCCTTCGGCCCACCGAGTTTGTGCCGACCATCAAACAACCATTCATACTAATCTTACATTAACCCCATGGTCCTACCCCATCTCCACCTTCCCTCAATTCCCCTAACACCTGCCTACTCTACGGGCAATTTATAAAGGCCAATTTACCAATCAACCTGCAAGTCTTTGGCTGTGGGAGGAAACCAAAGCACCCGGCGAAAACCCACGCGGTCACATGGAGAAATTGCAAACTGTGCACTGTCGAACCTGGGTCACTGGAGCTGTGAGGCTTCTGTGCTAACCACTGCTCCACTGTGCTGCCCCAAGAGGTCCTGAATTAATTCTCAAAGGGGCGTCATTGCAAATCTCTGCTGGATTCAACTAAATCCACCCGAGACCCACAGCAAAATGGACAAAGTTGCAAATCAAAGTGGTTGTGAGATGGTGATAGGGGCAGAAATTGCAGTGAGGCAGGGACAACAACAGATCGAGATTGTGAGAGGAGGACAGTAACTGCAACGAGGCAGGGACACCAACAGATGGAGATGCTGAGCCATTGCTGATTTGAGATAGTATGTTCCTGAGAGTTTGAAAGTTTCTGCAATTTTGAGGAATTTGCTTTATGTAAACTTGAGATGCTTCATAAAATAATTTCAATACAACCTGTGTTAAATGTCTATGTATTCTACTATGTGAAAACTTAGAACATAGAACATAGAACATTACAGCGCAGTACAGGCCCTTCGGCCCTCGATTTGCGCCGACCTGTGAAACCATCTGACCTACACTATTCCATTTTCATCCATACGTCTATCCAATGACCACTTAAATGCGCTGAAAGCTGGCGAGTCTACTACAGTTGCAGGCAGGGCGTTCCACGCCCCTACTACTCTCTGAGTAAAGAAACTATCTCTGACATCTGTCCTATATCTATCACCCCTCAACTTAAAGCTATGTCCCCTCGTGTTTGCCATCACCATCCGAGGAAAAAGACTCTCACTTTCCATCCTATCTAACCCTCTGATTATCTTATATGTCTCTATTAAGTCACCTCTCCTCCTCCTTCTCTCTAACGAAAACAATCTCAAGTCCCTCAGCCTTTCCTCGTAAGACCTTACCTCCATACCAGGCAACATCCTAGTAAATCTCCTCTGCACTAAACTTGTTCCTGTTTGGAAAACTGTTTTGAGTGATTAACGGTAGTGCCTGGATAGAACAACAGCATCAAGTAAAACTCAAACAATCAGTTACAACTACAAACTCTCTCAATAAGTTGTGTTGAGTTTTGGATCACTGAAGTTATGATCTGTTTCTTTGTCGCTACTCTTTCTATGCTGGCATCTTCTCTACTATAACTAAGAGTAATTGATCCAATTGTCTTTTGAAAGTTAATATTGAATCTGCTTTCAGAAACCTGTCAGACAGAGAATTCCAGACCATAACAACACCCCGCCTATTTGTTTCTCCCCGCTGCTAGTGTAAGCAGTCTCTCCACATGTCTCCAAACTGAGGGAAATATTTCGAATACAAATTATTTCTCCAGGCAGCAGCTGTAGAGGAGCTAGAACCTCCTGAGTTTAGACAAGTGATGAACAAAAATCCCTCTGTATGTCCCAGGAGAGCAGAAGAAAGAAATAGTCAGGAATCAAAGGGAAAGAAGTGACACTTTATTGCAGCATCAAAGTCTCTTTATCAGAATGTGGAGGTCGTTATCGTTGAACTTTATATAAACTGGAGGTGAAAAGTGGTAGACCTTTGAGACAATTTGTGTTAGATGGACATTTTCCAGCTTTGTAAACCCTCATAACATTAAGCTGGTAAAGGTTAAGAAAGTTAATTTTTTTTGTTTCGAATGATTTCAGATGACTGCATAAATACAGCAGAATCAAATAAATTACAAACAATCATTGACAGAAATTGCTGTAAATCTCTTCCCTCGCTTCCCGAAATATCCTCGGGTATATTCCGTCTGGCCCCGGGGACGTATCTGTCCTCATATCATTCAAAATTTCCATCACATCCTCCCTCTTCACCTCAACCTGTTCGAGCATATCAGCCTGTTCCACGCTGTCCTCACAACCGACCCTCTCACTAGTGAATACTGAAGCAAAGTATTCATTTAGCACCTCCCCTACCTCCTCCGACTCCAGACACAAGTTCTCTCCACTATCCCTGATCGGCCTTACCCTCACCCTGGCCATCCTCTTGTTCCTCACATAATTGTAGAACGCCTTAGGATTTTCCTTAATACTACCCGCCAAGGCTTTTTCATGTCCCCTTCTAGCTCTCCTAAGTCCTTTCTTCAGTTCCTTCCTGGCTACCTTGTAACCCTCCAGAGCCCTGTCTGATCCTTGCTTCCTTAACTTTAAGTAAGCTTCCTTCTTCCTCTTGACCAGCTGTTCCACATCTCTTGCCATCCAAGGTTCCTTCACCCTACCATCCCTTCCCTGCCTCATCGGGACAAACCTATCCAGCAGTCGCAGCAAGTGCTGCCGAAACAACCTCCACATTCCTGTCGTGCATTTCCCTGGGAACATCTGTTCCCAATTTATGCTCCCCAGTTCCTACCAAAAAGCATTGTAATTCCCCATCCCCCAATTAAATATTTTCCCATCCCGCCTGCTCCTGTCGCTCTCCATGACTATAGTAAAAGTCAGGGAGTTGTGATCACTATCACCAAAATGCTCTCCCACCGAGAGATCTGCCACCTGGCCTGGTTCGTTGCCAAGCACCAAGTCCAACATAGTCTCTCCTCTCGTCGGCCTATCTACATATTGAGTCAGGAAACCTTCCTGGACACACCTGACAAAAACTGCTCCATCCAAACTATTTGCACTAAGGAGGTTCCAATCAATATTAGGGAAGTTGAAGTCACCCATGACAACAACTCTGATACTTCTGCACCTTTCCAAAATCTGCCTCCCAATCTGTTCCTCCATGTCTCTGTTTGCTATTGGGGAGTCTATAGAAAACTCCCAACAAAGTGACTGCCCCTTTTCTGTTTCTGACTTCCACCCATAATGACTCAGTAGACACACCCTCCTCGAAGACCTCCCTTTCTGCAGCTGTGGTACTATCCCTGATTAACAGTGCCACTGCCCCACCTCTTTTACCTCCCTCCCTATTCCTTTTGAAACATCTAAACCCCGGAACAACCAACATCCATTACTGCCCCTGAGATATCCACGGCTCCGTAAAGGCCACAACATCGTAGCTCCAAGTACTGATCCAAGCTGTAAGTTCATCACCCTTATTCCTGACATTTCTTGCGTTAAAATAGACACACTTCAACCCATCATACTGGCTGCAACCTTGCCCTGTCAACTGTCTAACCTTCCTCATAGACTCTGTGCACTCTGTATCTGCCTGTTCAACAGCTACCCCATCCACTGATGCGTGGCACCGCTTCCCATCCCCCTGCCAAACTAGTTTAAACCCTCCTGAGAGCTCCAGCAAACCTCCCGCCCAGGATATTGGTGCCCCTCCAGTTCAGATGCAACCCGTCCTTCTTGTACAGGTCCCACCTTCCCCAGAAGGTATCCCAATGTACCACATATCTGAATCCCTCCCTCCGACACCAGTTCTGCAGCCACGTGTTCAGCTGCACTTGCTCTCTGTTTCTAGCCTCACTAGCATTATGGCGGCTCAGTGGCGCAGTGGTTAGCACCGCAGCCTCACAGCTCCAGAGACCCGGGTTCGATTCCGGGTACTGCCTGTGTGGAGTTTGCAAGTTCTCCCTGTGTCTGCGTGGGTTTTCTCCGTGTGCTCCGGTTTCCTCCCACAAGTTGATAGGTAAATTGGCCATTATAAAAATTGTCACTAGTATAGGTAGGTGGTAGGGAAAGATAGGGACAGGTGGGGATGTTTGGTAGTAATATGGGATTAGTGTAGGATTAGTATAAATGGGTGGCTGATGTTCAGCACAGACTCGGTGGGCCGAAGGGCCTGTTTCAGTGCTGTATCTCTAATCTAATCTAATCTAAAAGCACGTGGCACCGGTAACAATCCTGAGATTACTACTCTGCTCGTCCTGCCTTTCAGCTTCCAACCTATCTCCCTGCATTCGCTTTTCAGGTCCTCATCCATTTTCCTAGGTATGTCATTGGTACCGATATGTACCACGACCTCTGCTTGCTCCCCCTCCCCCTTAAGAATTCTATCGACTCGATCCGCGACATCCCTGACCGTGGCACCTGGGAGGCAACATACCATCTGGGAGTCTCGTTCGCGACCAAAGAATCTCCTGTCTGTTCCTCCAACCATTGAATCTCCTATCACTATCACTTTCCTATTCTCCCCCCTTTCCTTCTGAGCCACTGTGCCAGGCTCAGTGGCAGAGACCTGGCCACTGTGGCTTTGCTCTGGTAGGTCGACCCCCACAACCGTACCCAAAACGGTATACGTATTATTGAGTGGAACGGCCACAGGGGTTCCCTGCACATTGTGCCTATTCCCTTTCCCTCCCCTGATGGTAACCCAGCTACCTTTATCCTGTAGCTTAGGTGTCACTACTTCCCTATTACTACTCGCTATCAACCCCTCTGCATCCTGAATGAGCCGAAGTTCATCCTGCTCCAGTTCCCTAAAGCGGTCTGCGGGGAGCTGGAGTTGGGTGCACTTCTCACAGGTGAAGTCAGCAGGGACACAAGTGGTGACCCTTACCTCCCACATCCTGCAAGAGGAGCATGCAACTGCCAGAGCTTCCATCCCCTCCGCACTAAATTGACAATAGAGATTTAAAAAAAAGGAAAACCTTACCTTACCAAACCTTCCACTCAAGAGTCCTTTTTTTTAGGTTAGGGAAGGAGGATGGGTGGGAGACACTTCACTTGTAGAGTTTCGGGTTTAGCCACTGCCAAAATATATAGGATTTACTTACCCCGCAGTCCCTTGGTCCGCCGAAACAAAAGGTAACTTACTTTAAGCTGAAACTCACCTCGCCAGCTGATAACTCGCTCGCACTATCCTGCTTCCGAAAAAGCTGCTGCAACAAAAGATAAGTTATTTTAAACTGCCTAAATATATAGGATTTACTTACGCAGCAGTCCCCTGGTATGCGGAAACAAAAGGTAATTTACTTTAAGCTGAAACTCACCTTCCCAGCTGATAACTCCTTTGTGATCTCTGTGTTTGTCCCACAGATTCTTGTTAATGTGATCTTCCTGTGTCTCCTTAATAATGTCCGGTCAATTCATTACTGACCCTTTGTGAGCTTTGTTCATATACGGCCCCTTTGCTGTACTTTGATAATAAAAGGAGATGTAACGCAAATATATCTGTTCTCAGTCATTTGTTCAAGTTTGAACTCAAGAAATAATAATTACATTATCCAGAAACCCCGGTGGTGCAGGAACCCTCATTCTCACTCACACCTAACACGAAAAATCTACTCTCCAAGGTCATCTCTCACGAATAGGGATAAATCGAGAATCAATGATACCGTATCATTATGAAGATTAACCTGAAATGTTGCCCGGTTGCAGAATGCTGAGAGTGAAGCTTTCTACCCGTGTCTAAAAGGACACAGTAAACACGAATAAATGCCGCATTCTAAAAGCAAATCTGGAACTTGTGACAAAATGTGGCATAATACAATGAAAAATACAGTAAAATCTTAGCCATAAAACAAAATTGCTTAGAAATGCAATCTTCTGTACAGAAGCCGTTTTGTATTTTACAAATATATTGGCGGGCATTTCAAACATGGCCTCGGGAGCCAAAGTTAACCACGGCAAGAGCGAGGCCATGTTCTTTGGGAACTGGACTAACCGATCCTTTGTCCCATTCACCATCAGGTCAGACTACCTGATGATGCTGGGGATATGATTCGTAAGGACAGGGGCGTGCACCAAAACCTGGGAGGAGCGAGTAGCCAGGGTACAACAGAAGCTGAGCATGTGGGAGCGGCAACCTCTCTCCATTGTAGGTAAGAACCTGGTCATCAGGTGCGAGGCGCTCACGTTGTTGCTGTATGTGACGCATCTGGCCCATACACCACTCCTGTGCTGTGGCGGTCACCTGAGCCATTTTCCGCTTCATCTTGCGATCCAAAATGGACCGGGTCCGGTGGAACATGATGTTCAAATCTCTGGACAAGGGCAGGAAAAACGTACCCAACATCGCCCTCATCCTGATGACTACCTTCGTGTGCGGCTGCATCAAGCTGTGTGTAGCCCTCCAGTACGCAAAATTCAAGTGTCACTACGTGCTGAGGTTCTCTCTGTCCTTGGTTTTGCGAAGGATGGGCCTGGTCACATTGCCGCGGAACGCTCCATCCAGTTGGACTGTGCCGTACCACCTATCCTTCGTGGAAAATTTTCTGGGGAAAAACACCTTTGACCACCAATCCATCAGGCAGTGGTCTGTACGAAATATCCTCAAGGCCCTACTGGAAAATGAGACGGTGGATCATCTCGGATGGTTCCCCGAGCAGACTGCTAAAGTCATTTGGCGGAATGCCTCATCCCTGGAACTTTCAAACAAGCACCAAGATGTAGCTTGGCTTGTGGTAAGAAGAGCCTTCCCCGTTATATCCTTCCTGAACGCCTGAAGGCTCACCCCCTCCGCACAATGCCCCGGCAGTGGCTGTGGTGGAGAAGAGACGGTGGTCCACCTGCTTCTGGAATGTGTCTTTGCAAAGCAGGTGTGGAAAGAGATGCAGTGGTTTTTGTCGAGGTTCATCCCAAGCAGATCTGTAACACAGGAGTCTGTCCTCTACGGGCTGTTGCCAGAAAAACACCGTGTTCAACATCAACTGCTGCTGGAGGACTATCAATTCGGTGAAAGACGCCTTTTGGTCTGCCCGAAACTTCCTGGTCTTCCAAAGGTCGAGGACTACGCGCTGAGGGATGCACTAAAGCTTGTGGCAGCCGCTGCAAAGTCTCAATGGGGAAAGACCACTGTGTAAGGTCCCCCCACCATGCTGAAATGAGGGGCTGGATCCATGGAAAACGCCTCGAACTGTATCTGGAAACATTTTGTTTGCTGTAAAATGTACGTGGCATGAAAAATTAAATGGAAGGGTTGTGAGGCAACTCACTCCTGCATTGAAGGAAACTGATCTCCTTTGCACTCTTTGTATTTTTTGACTTGGTGCTGTTTGGAACTGTTTTGTAACGTATTTCTGTACAGATTTTTATGAATAATGTATATTTTCGAAATTTAAAAAAGGCCAGAACCAAGCAGACAGCGTGCAAACCGACCGCAAGGAAAGCTCTCCGCAAGCAGCTGGCTGCCAAAGCGGCCCACAAGAGCGTTCCAGCCACGGGCAGAGTGAAGAAGCCTCACCGTTACAGACCCGGCACTGTGGCTCTGCGGGAGATCCGCCGCCAACAGAAATCCAATCAGTTGCTCATCCGTAAACTGCCCTTCCAGCGCCTGGTGCGGGCGATCGCGCAGACTTCAAGACAGACCTGCGCTTCCACAGCTCAGCCGTCATGGCTCTGCAGGAGGCCAGCCAGGCTTACCTGGTGGGACTCTTTGAGGACACCAACCTGTGCGCCATCCACGCCAAGCGAGTCACCATCATGCCCAAAGACATCCAGTTGGCCCGCCGCATCATCGGGGAGCGCGCCTAAACTCACCCTGCCCCGAATTGAGTTTGGCATCAAATACCACAACGGCTCTTTGAAGAGCCAACAAATCGGCAAAACAAAGAGCTGCGATCTCGACAGCAGAGAAATGTGGTCTAGAGCAGCGATACCAATGTGCACAGATGATTTTATTAGAGGGGCTATCATTTTAGGACTCACCAAAAGCTTTATTGTGCACAAACGGTAAAATTGTTAAAATGCCTGACAAATATTTTTGATAATATATGACTAAGGGAAAGAGTAAGCAGGGAGCAGATGGTGAAAGCAAAGGGACTGGTGGTCTGAGGTGTATTTATTTTAATGCAAGAAGTGTAGTAGGTAAGGCAGATGAACTTAGGGCTTGGATTAGTACCTGGGAGTATGATGTTATTGCTATTACTGAGACTTGGTTAAGGGAAGGGCATGATTGGCAACTAAATATCCCAGGATACCGATCCTTCAGGCGGGATAGAGAGGGAGGTAAAAGGGGTGGAGGAGTTGCATTACTATTCAAAGAGGATATCACAGCTGTGCTGAAGGAAGGCATTATGGAGGACACGAGCTGTGAGGCAATATGGGCAGAACTCAGAAATAGGAAGGGTGCGGTAACAATGTTGGGGCTGTACTACAGGCCTCCCAACAGCGAGCGTGAGATAGAGGTACAAATATGTAAACAGATTATGGAAAGCTGTCGGAGCAACAGGGTGGTGGTGATAGGAGATTTTAATTTTCCCAACATTGACTGGGATTCAATTAGTGTTAGAGGTCTAGATGGAGCAGAATTTGTAAGGAGCATCCAGGAGGGTTTTCTAGAGCAGTATGTAAATAGTCCAACTCGGGAAGGGGCCATACTGGACATGGTGTTGGGAAATGAGCCGGGCCAGGTGGTTGACGTTTCAGTGGGGGACTACTTTGGGAAGAGTGATCACAATTCCGTAAATTTTAGAATACTCATGGACAAAGACGAGAGTGGTCCTAAAGGAAGAGTGCTAAATTGGGGGAAGGCCAACTATACCAAAATTCGGCAGGAGCTGGGGAATGTAGATTGGGAGCAGCTGTTTGAAGGGAAATCCACATTTGATATGCGTGAGGCTTTTAAAGAGAGGTTGATTAGCGTGCAGGAGAGATATGTTCCTGTGAAAATGAGGGGCAGAAATGGCAAGATTAGGGAACCATGGATGACAGGTGAAATTGTGAGACTAGCTAAGAGGAAAAAGGAAGCATACATAAGGACTAGGCGGCTGAAGAAAGACGAAGCTTTGAAAGAATATCGGGATTGTAGGCACAATCTGAAACGAGGAATTAAGAGGGCTAAAAGGGGTCATGAAATATCTTTAGCAAACAGGGTTAAGGAAAATCCCAAAGCCTTTTATTCATATATAAGGAGCAAGAGGGTAACTAGAGAAAGGATTGACCCACTCAAGCACAAAGGAGGAAACTTATGCGTGGAGTCAGAGAAAATGGGTGAGATTCTAAACGAGTACTTTGCATCGGTATTCACCGAGGAGAGGGACATGACGGATGTTGAGGTTAGGGACAGATGTTTGATTACTCTTGGTCGAGTCGGCATAAGGAGGGAGGAAGTGTTGGGTATTCTAAAAGGCATTAAGGTGAACAAGTCCCCAGGTCCGAATGGAATCTATCCCAGGTTACTGTGGGAAGCGAGAGAGGTAATAGTTGGGGCCTTAACAGATATCTTTGCAACATCCTTAAACACGGGTGAGGTCCCGGAGGACTGGCGAATTGCTAATGTTGTCCCCTTGTTTAAGAAGGTTGACAGGGATAATCCAGGTAATTATAGACCGGTGAGCCTGACGTCAGTGGTAGGGAAGCTGCTGGAGAAGATACTGAGGGATAGGATCTACTCCCATCTGGAAGAAAATGGGCTTATCAGTGATAGGCAACATGGTTTTGTGCAGGGAAGGTCATGTCTTACCAACTTAATAGAATTCTTTGAGGAAGTGACAAAGTTGATTGATGAGGGAAGGGCTGTAGATGTCATATACATGGACTTCAGTAAGGCGTTTGATAAGGTTCCCCATGGCAGGCTGATGGAGAAAGTGAAGGCGCATGGGTTCCAAGGTGTACTAGCTAGATGGATAAAGAACAGGCTGGGCAACAGGAGACAGAGACTAGCAGTGGAAGGGAGTTTCTCAAAATGGAGACGTGTGACCAGTGGTGTTCCACAGGCATCCGTGCTGGGACCACTGTTGTTTGTGATATACATAAATGATTTGGAGGAAAGTATAGGTGGTCTGATTAGCAAGTTTGCAGACGACACTAAGATTGGTGGAGTAGCAGATACTGAATACAGCAGAATATAGATACACTGGAGAGGTGGGCAGAGAAATGGCAGATGGAGTTCAATCAGGGCAAATGCGAGGTGATGCATTTTGGAAGATCCAATTCAAGAGTGAACTGTACAGTAAATGGAAAAGTCCTGGGAAAAATTGATTCACAGAGAGATTTGGGTGTTCAGGTCCATTGTTCCCTGAACGTGGCAACGCAGGTCAATAGAGTGCTCAAGAAGGCATACGGCATGCTTTCCTTCATCGGACGGGGTATTGAGTACAAGAGTTGGCAGGTCATGTTACAGTTGCATAGGACTTTGGTTCGGCCACATTTGGAATTCTGCGTGCAGTTCTGGTCGCCACATCACCAAAAGGATGTGGATGCTTTGGAGAGGGTGCAGAGGAGATTCACCAGGATGTTGCCTGGTATGGAGGGTGCTAGCTATGAAGAGAGGTTGAGTAGATTAGGATTATTTTCATTAGAAAGACGGAGGTTGAGGGGGGACCTGATTGAGGTGTACAAAATCATGAGAGGTATAGACAGGGTGGATAGCAAGAAGCTTTTTCCCAGAGTGGGGGATTCAATTACAAGGGGACACGAGTTCAAAGTGAAAGGGGAAAAGTTTAGGGGGGATATGCGTGGAAATTTCTTGACGCAGAGGGTGGTGGGTGCATGGAACGCTTTGCCAGCGGATGTGGTAGACGCGGGCACGATAGCGTCTTTTAAGATGTATCTAGACAGATACATGAATGGGCAGGAAGTAAAGAGATACAGACCCTTAGAAAATAGGCGACAGGTTTAGATAGAGGATTTGGATCGGCGTAGGCTTGGAGGGCCGAAGGGCCTGTTCCTGTGCTGTAATTTTCTTTGTTCTTTGTTCTTTATATCTCCAAAGCCAAGCAGCTAAATCCCGAATCATACCAACACAAAGCAGCGCTTGCATTATAATATTGCCGTCGCTCAGACAGGCACCTGCACTTTCACAGATAAAGTGGATGGCTCTGAAAAGAGCCTTTGGGCAAGCTGGAGGTATCTGGGGGTGATGCAGTTCTTCCTCTTCTCCCGGGCCACGTTGCCGGCCAGCTTGAGGATTTCAGCTGTCAGATATTCGAGCACAGCCGCCAAATAGACCGGGGCTCCGGCACCCTCACTCTCAGCATAGTGCCACTTTCTCGGGAGCCAGTGAACACGGGGCCCCAGGTACTGCAGTCCAGCCCGAGAGGAGAGAGACTTGGCCTTCCCTTCTGCAAGGAAAAGAGCCCTAAATTCTCCAATCTATCTTCATAACTGAATTCCTCATCCCTGGAACTGTTCTCGTGAATCTTCTTTGTACTCTCTCCAATGCCCTCACATCTTTCCTCAAGTGAGTTGCCCAGAATTGGACGTAATACTCCAGCTGAGGCCGAATTAGTGTCTTATGCAAGTTCAGCATGACCTCCTATCTCTTGTATTGTAATCCACTATTTATAAAGCCTCGGATGCTGTATGTTTTATTCACCACACTCTCAACCTACCCTGCTACTTTCAAAGACTAATGCACATATACACCTCGGTACCTCTGCTTTTGCACCCCCTTTCGAACAGTACCCTTTATTCTATATTGTCTCTCTGTGTTCTTCCTACCAAAATGAATCACCTCACATTTCTCTGCATTGAACTTCATCTGTCACCTGTCTGCCCATTCCACCAACTTGTCTGTGTCCTTTTGATGTACTACGCTACCCTCATCACAGTTCATAATGCTTCCAAGTTTCATATCATCTGCAAACGTTGAAATTGTGCCCTGTACACCAAGGTCTATGTCATTAATATATAACAGAAAAAGCAAGGGTCCCAACACTAATCCGTGGCAAAATCACTGCCAACCTTCCTCCAGTCCGAAAAAAACATTTATTAACCAATATTCTTTGTTTCCTGCTAAATAGCCAATTTCGTATCCACATTGCTACGATACATTTTATTTCATAAGCTACATTTTGCTCACAAGTCTGTTGTGTGGCATTGTATCAAAGGCCAATTGAAAGTCCATGTGCACCACATCAACAGCATTGCCCCAATCAACCATCTATGTTATCTCCTCAAAAGACTTCAGCACGTTAGTTAAACATGATTATGCCTGAAGAAATTCATGCTGGCTTTGCTTAATTCACATTTGAACCTGTGACTACTGATTATGTCCCTATTTATTTTTTCTAGAAGTCTCCCCACCACCGAAGTTAAACTGACTGACCTGCAGTTGCTGGGCTTAACTTTACACTCTTTTTGAACAAGGGTGCAACCATTGCAATTCTCCTGTCCTCTGGCACCGCCCCCGAGTCAAAGGAAAACTGGAAAATTATGGGCAAATACTATGATTTCCACCCTTACTTCCCTCAGTATTCTTGGATGCATCTCATCCAGCCCTGGTGCTTTATCCACTTTAAGTACAGACAGCCTATCCAACACTTCTTCCTTCTCAATTTTAATTCCCTCTAGTCTCTGTCTTACCTCCACTTTCAACATTACCAAGAATGGAAATGAACCCAGGCAAAGACTGTTACAAAGTATTCATTTAGTACCTCAGCTATGCCGTCTGCCTCTATGTGTAAGAACTTATTTATGGCCCCTAATCGGCCCCACTCCTGCTTTTTCCACCCTTTTACTTTTGATATGCCAGTAGAAAACTTTGAGATTTTCTTTAATTCGAGCTGCCTGTCTCTTTTCATGTTCTCTCTTTGCTTTACTGATCTGACTTTTCACTTCCCTTTTGTATCTTCTCTATTCAGTCTGGTTCTCACTAGTATTTGCTACCTGGCATCTGTCATAAGCACACTTTTTCTTGCTTACCTTAATATCTACCTCTTTTGTCATCCAGTGAGCTCTTGATTTGTTTGCCTTACTTTTCCTCGTTGAGGGAATATACCTCGACTGTGCCCAAACTATCTCTTCCTTGAAGGTAGCCCATTGTTTATCTACCAGCTTTTCTGCCATGTTTTGCCTCCAAATTATTCCCCACAGCTCCATTCTTACACCATGGACGCTAGCCTTGCTCCAGTTATTTTGTATTTGTTTTATTTTTACCCTGGATTGCTCTTTGTCCCTTTCCATAGTCAGCCAAAAAATTTTGATACAATGATCACTATCCCCTAAATGCTCTCCTACGGATACTTGATCCACTTGGCCCACCTCCTTACCCGCCGCAATTTATCCCCCCCGCAATTAATCCCCTCAATTTGACCCCCCCTGCAATTTTTCCCCATCGCAATTTTTCCCCTGCAATTTAGCCCCCCCGCAATTTATCCCCATCCGCAATGTATCCCCCCGCAATTTATCCCCCCCACAATTTATCCCCCCATTTATTCCTCCCCCACAATTTATCACCCGCGCAATTTATACCCCCCACAATTTATCCCCCCCGCAATTTATTCCACCCACACAATTCATCCCCCGCAAAAGATCCCTCCCTCCGCAATTTACCCCCCCCCCCACAATCTAGATGCAGAGAGTCACAGAAAGAGAATGAAAATGGAAACTTGTGAGACTCTCGAGCGAGACAGAGATAGAAAGGATGTTCAGAGATACAGAGATAGGATTTAAAATGTGAAGAAACAGAGCTAGGAACAAGGAGGAAGGTGCAGGGAACAAGTTGCAGCAAGAGATGGAGAGAGGAAAATCTACGGGATTACATTAACTGTTCTGGAGTAGCGCTTCCCAAACGATTTCCTTCGAAACGCCCTCCATCCTCGTCCCTTGTGGTAAATAAATCCACAGACCCCCGAAAACACCAGATCAAAATACTGTGGAAGCTGGAACTCTGAAATAAAAACCATGCTGGAAATACTGAGCATTTCCAGCACTTTGTTTTTCTATCAGCCCCAAAAACACACGTCTTCTTTTCTGTATCTAGAAATGAACTTGACAACGACACATATATATTTATTAATTTTTCCCTCTCTGGTTAAAGCTCCTGTCTGATGATTCCACGTGCCAAAAGAATCTCCATCTGCATCATCAAAGCTGCAGCTTCCGATAAGATTCTCCTTGGGAATAAGAGAAATAGAATTGATTCAAACAAAACAAATCATTTTTGAACATAAATAAAACACAGCAAGTGCCCAGGCGTCCTCCTCTCACTCACTGACATAAAACAATCTCTCAGTGACTGCCCATCTTACAAACACATCCCCCGATACAGAGCCAGAGAGTGGGAAGTGATTGGAATGTGAGACAGGGTTTTAGGAGCTGAGTACCTGCCCATTGTCCTTTTAATCCAGGTAACAGAGACAGCTCTAGGCAGAGACATGAGAAGGAACTGCTTCCTGATGACCTGCAAACTTTTCACTCCAAACCCCATTGTGAACAACTTTGCTGCAATTTACAGACAGACATTTGCAGCAATCAACTCCATCCTGTTCCCAGACACTGTGAAATTCTCTCTTTAAACTGATATGAACATGCCAACACTTAATCACTGCCCCAGCATTTAATTTAACGAAAAATCAAGTCACTCTCATGGGTGGGAGATGTGGTTGGGCGGGGGGAGCTTCTCTACAGGGGCTGGGAGCTGGGCAGTGACATTAACACTGCAGGCACCCCAGAGCCTGTGTGTCTGCTTCTGTGGTTAGCCTGTCATTTCCAGCTGTCTCTCTCTCTCTCTCCCTCCCTCTCCTTCTCTGTGTGTCTCTACATCTGTTTCTGCCTCATTGTAAAAGCACACAAACACTGGTGACCCCGTCCCGTCTCCTGTAGAAAGGATAGAGAGAGAAATCCACATTCTGATCCCTGAAAATCTGAATTCAAATGGCCCCCAGGTGTTACATTTCACTGTCAAATTCAGCCCAAAGCCGAAAACACCAGCATTATTCGGGAATGATAACAAGCTTTTACAAACCTTTGCAGTTCAGCCATTTAATTGCTCATTCACAGAAGCTTTTGAGAATTAATTATTTTTTTCAAAGTGGTCAACACTTTTGCAATGTTGGAAACACTGTATGCCATTTCTGTGCAGCATGATCCCACAAGTAGCAGTGTGATAATAGCCCGCTGCCCCCCTTTCCCCTTTGATTCCCTCCTTGTTTACCTTAGTCTCCTGAGTCTCTCTACCTCCTGTTACTCTCATTCAGAGACACAGAGAAATCCACTCTCAGAACCTCATTCTCAATTCAAATGGCTGCTGCATTTCACCCTCAAATTCACGGCCCTGCCCAAAACACCAGCATTATTCGGGAATTATACCAGATTCAAGTTCAGGACTTTAATTGCAGGCCTTCAGGAGAGTTTTACACCCAATGAATTCACTTCTAAAATGTAGTCACTGTTACAACGCGGGGAATTCTACAGGCATGCTGCGCACAGCAGTATCCCACAGGCAGCAATATGATATTATACAGATAATCTGTTTATTGATATTAGTTGAGGGATCCCAGAGAGAGGAACATTCCTACAGTGTGAAAATATCAAACACCCCTCTCCTTGTCTTTCTCCTTTTCTACCCACCCCACTCTGATAGGGGGAAATAATTCAATGTTTTTTCTATCCCTGTCTGGTGCAGTGTACATGTGAGATTCCCTTTGCTTCTGTCACTCTCTGTTACTGTGTGTGACTGTGAGATTAACTCTCCATGTAAAAATTCCTGATACTGTGTGTGAGAGAGATGGAAAAATTATCTTTCTGTAAGCCTCTGCTGCAGAATGTGAGTGTTGGATTTATTCTGTATTTGTCCATTTCTGGTGCTGTGTGTATGGGATTTATTCTGTCTTCCTTCGCCTCTGATATTGTATGTGTGAGATTACCTCTGGACCCGATACAATATGTGGGAGTGTTTCTTTCTTTTGCTGTTATTGTTCCTTACAATCTTTGGTAACCGTCTCGATCCTTCCGGTCTTTGACACCTCCAGTCGGAAGGGTTTCACTCGAATTAAACGTTCCCTTTCCGACTTAAAACCATTTTATTGCTACACTGAAGGCGCTGTCACACCTGATCTCGGACAAGTTCTCCTGAAATCAGCATGAATTTTGCCCTGAATTTCCTCTTTGGGGATGAGCAAGGGAGCAATGTGCTTATTTGACTCGACAATCTTGTTATTTTACACAAGAGGAACTCGGAAATCCAGCGATGAGTTTCGACTCACATATGCAAAACATTAGTGTAACAGGATACGGTCGTGTAGACAGGATAGCGATGATCTAGTGGCAATATCATTAAACTAGTAATAGGCAGAGACCCAGGCCTGGGATTGGGAAATATAGGTTCGAATCCCACAACAACATTTCATAAATCTGCAATTAAAAAGCTAGTCTAAACTAAAATCAATAGTGGACTATAATCAAAATAAAATCTGATTCACGAACGTCCTGCTGGGAAGAAATCTGCTGTCCTTGCCTGATTAGCAGGAAATGCAGGCTTAGGCATAGAATTTAAAAAAAAATCCCCCAGCGAGAAATCAAAATGTACAAGTATGGTCTCAGTCCTTGGCAACTTGGGTACAAATCCCACCATGTCAGTTGATGCAGTTTACTTCAGTTAATTAACGAAGAATGAGAATTAAAAGCGAGTCTCAGTTAAAGCCTGGCTACCCACCCGACTAGACTGGCGACATGTGTCGAGTTCGGCTCGGTTCGGTCTCACTTAGGAGTCCAACATTCGGGCTCACATCGGGACGGCCTGGACAGTGCTGTCTCCGGGAAGTAATTTTCAATTCAACATTCAGGTCAAGGTGGGAATCGTGCAATTCACGAAGGCCGTCATTGAGTAGTAAGTGGTTTGGGACGTCCCGAGGTTGTGGAAGGTGCTCGAGAAGAGCAAGGCTTTCTTTGCAGTGAGAAAATGGATAATCTCATGATAAGACTGGTTCAGAATCATGAGGGAGTCAAGACGTTGTTTCAAAGTCTCGAAAGAGACAGACTGATATTTCTGACAGAAAAGAGAAATACTGTGTGTGTTTGAAAGTTATCTACAAAATCTTAGTTCGGTTCCTAGAGTTGGGATCTTTAATTTTAAATAATCAAGGAGGTGGAATAAAGATGTTCAATAAAATACATAACTGTATTTGATCACTGCCAGATTATTTGTTTTGCATTTTAATACTTCAAATCAGGGTTTCTGGGATGTTTTATCTCTTCGAAGACTGAACTGTAATCTTAAAGAGGAACAAGACAGTCCAGTTTGTAAAAACAATTAACAAGCAGCGCTTGTTAATTGTTTATCTGGCAGTGCTACAAAAACTTACAACGATCTCAAAGGACAGATGGACAATCTGAAAGCTTTGGAGAGTTGAGATTTACCCATGACATCAACTAACCTAGGGTAAGAATCTTTGTTTTAAAAGTGATACGAACCTTTATGTAAATTTGTATTAAATGTCAATGCTAGAAATTGTTCATCATACTTTGGCAACTTTAACATGTTTGTTTTCTTTTTTTGCTTTGTAATCTATTTGAGGTGCTGGCCACTATGTGTGTGCTGATCAATCAGAATTCTTCAATCAAACAGAGCAGCAGATCTGCAGTACTGTATGTTAATGATCAGACAGCACCGGGAATCTGCAGTACATTTACAATCAAACAGCACTGGGAAAGCCTACTATCTCATCTGTGATTTTTCCAATCAATCAATCTTTCCTTTCACTGACATTTACCTTCCAGTCCAATCACTCTAAATTGAATTCACTGAGCTTCGGAATAGCAGTAAGAAAATGATCATTGGCCTCTGTGTTGCTCATGTTCAAATCTTCATGGCCTTGCACACCCACCGCCTCCAGCACACCACCCCCACCCACTCCAAATCTCTACAGCCCTACAACCCTCCGCAAACTGTGTTGACTAAAAAATGGAGGGGGAAAGGAGATCACTAGGTTTCTTCCCCTGATCACCATCCAATGAACTCAGCCACAAAGTGCTGGTCAGTGAAAGTTGAGGGGCTGGGGCGGGGGGTTTGGTCTAGGGGGCCTTCGGTTCCTGGTGATGAGATCAGGCTCAGATTCCCCACAACTCCATATGCAGGAATAGCCTGTTGCCGGAATGGATGAACCGGATCACAACATTTTAACACGGTAGATCACAATAACTTGTTTGATTTTATTAACTTCATTGCGACGGTGGAGTCGGGTCGGGTCGGGTTGGATGTGGTCCAATCTGGCCCTGGTCCGGTTTCAATTTTACACCAGAGCAGGCCTTTATTGTGAACATCCTGGCTGTAGTAGCGAAGACATGAGCTGCAGAATTAGCAGTGCCCCAAGGCAAGCTCACCCAGTACAACCTCAGCACTTCGGCATTGACCTGACAAGTTGTGCAATGCGCAGAAATGTCCCCGATTTTCCTATCCAAAAACAGCAGGACCTATCCAATCCAGCTAATTATTGCGCCCTCAGTCTACTCTCATTCACACCAAAGTGATGGTAGATGCAGTCGACACTGCAACAACGCACCACTTAAACCGTAATAACATGCTCACTGATGCTCAGTTTAGGTTCCACCAGAGCCACTCGGCTCCTGAACTCATTGTGCCCTACTCTGATTTTCCAACTTATCACCCTGAAGCAGCTAACTGATGGAAAAAGCTGACCAGAGAGATGGTGTTATAATATCTGAAACATATGGACATATTCAGCAGGTCAGGCATCCTCTGTGGAGTAATTAATAGAGAGAAAGAGAGCACGGCAGGAGTGGAGCTTTAAAAAGCGTTTCAAAAGTACAGTCGGAGAACAGAGAACGAGACAGAGTCAGAGAAAGAAAGAGAGAGCATGGCGTTAGTGGAGCTTCACAAAACGTGCCAAAAGGACAGTTGGAGACGACAGATAGAGAGATCGAGAGAAAGCAAGCATGGCAGGAGCAAAGCAGGGGAAACATGGAAAAGTCATGTCAGAGTGACATCACTTTCGGCAGAGATAGCAGGGTGACTGAAAGCCGCCGGAGTATACAGGTAAGCTTTCAATTTATCTGAATCTCAAGCAATCAATTTTAAAATAAGACTTGATCGATTCACTATTATATAAACTAAAAACTAAAGCAGATTTTAAAATCGTTATAATCCATGTAGATAAGGTGAGTAGGACGGCATTTGGGATGTTAGCCGAGGCGTGGAATATAAAAGTAGGAATATTATGACGGAGCTGTATAAAATGCTAGATAGGCCACAGCTGGAGTATGGTGCACAGTTCTGGTCACCACACTATAGGAAGGATATGATTTCACTTGAAAGGGTGCTGGGTAGATTCACCATGATGCTGCCTGGAATGGAGCATTTCAGCTACGAAGAGAGACTGAAAAGTTTAGTTTTGTTTTCCCCAGAGCAGAGAAGGCTGACGGGAGAAATGATTGAGGTAGACAAAATTATGAGGGGAATCGATAGGTTGGATAGGAAGAAACTTTTTTCCTTTGTGGAGGGGTCAATAACCATCAGAAATAGATTTAAGGTGGGGCAGGAGGTTTAGATTGGGATGTTTGGAAACAATTTTTCACCCAGAGGGTGGTTGGAATCTGGAACGCACTGTCTGAAGAGGCGGGAGAGGCAGGAACCCTCACAGCATTTAAGAAGTATTTAGATGAGCACTTGATATGTCATAGCATACAAGGCTATGGGCCGAGTGCTGAACAAGGAATTAGTGTAGTGAGGTGCTTGATATTCGGCACAGAAATGAGGGGCCGAATGGCCTGTTGTTGTGCTGTATAACTCTATGACTCTGTGACAGTGTTAGGGAGAGAGACCAGCAGAGAGTGAATTCGCTCAAATTTGGACAGTTTAAAACATAAGCTGCATTACGTATTATTGGAGTTTATCAGGATTTATAAGGTTTACTTATAGTCGTAAGGTTTATTAGAATTGTCAAGCTTTATTAGCATTGGCAAGGTCTATTAGCAGAAGGAAGGTCGACATATCTGTGTAATCAAGAAAAGTATAACGTTAGAACAAGTAAGTAGCCGGTTGAGTATTTTGAACAAATGAGCAGCTGGTGAGTATGTTTTTGAGTAGGGTTTATTTTAACTAGTGAACTGTATTGATTTTTTGTCAGCTTTATCAGAACTAGTCGGGTTTTGTGAATAATTCTGAGGTGTGGTAGTATTAGTAAGGGTTCTTTTTGGCAGGAACAAAGGGTCACCTATTAAATAAAGGAATGGCAGGGGTGCTTCTACCTCCAGAGTGCACTTCCTGTGCTATGTGGGAGCTCCAAGATACTTCCCGTAGCCTGGAGAATCATTTGTGCAGGACGTTTTGTCAATTGCGGCAGCTTGAGCTCTGGGTTTTAGAATGAGAGCGTCAGCTTCTGACACTGCGGTGCATTCATGAGGATGAGAGCTACTTGGATAGCACGTTTACAGATGTAGTCACCCCACAGCTAAATAGTATGCAGGGAGAGAGAGAATGGGAGACCACCAGGCAGTCAAAAATAATCAAGCAGGTAGTGCAGGAGACCCTCGTGTGCATCGCACTCTCCAACATGTATTCAGTTCTGAATACTGTGGAAAGTGGTGCTTCACCTGGAGAGTGAAGTCAGAGCCAAATCTATTGCACCATGGGTGGCTCAGCTGCACGGGGTGGGGTGGGGGTATAGGGAAGACTGGAAGAGCTATAGTGACAGGTGATTTAATATTCAGGGGAACAGGCAGGCGTTTGTGACCGCAGGCATGAATCCAGGATGTTGTGTTGCCTCCCTGGTGCCAGGGTCAAGGATGTCACTGAGTGGCTGCAGAGCATCCTGAAGGGTGAGGGTGGACATCCAGCAGTCATGGTCTACATCGGAACCAACGTCATAGCTTGTAAGAGGGATGTGTTTTTGCTGTCAGTATTTAGGGAGCGAGGTAAGACATTAGCAAGCTTGGCCTCAAAAGCAGTAATCTCTGTATTAATCCCAGTTCCACGCACAAGTGAGTACAGAAATGAAAGGATAAAACAGATGCATGTGTGGCTGGAAAGATGGTGCAGGATGGAGGGCTTTAGATTCCTGCGACACTGGAACAGCTCTGGCGGAGATGGGACATGTACAAGCAGGACGGGTTGCACCGCTCAGTCCGCAAGCAGCACCCTGAGATTCCGGTTGCTTGCCTTTTCAACTCTACCCCCTGCTCTCATGCTCACATCTCTGTCCTGGGATTGCTGCAGTGTTCCAGTGAACATCAAGGCAAGCTCGAGGAACAGCATCTCATCTATGGATTCGGCACACTGCAGTGTGCCGGACTGAACATTGAGTTCAATAATTTCAGAGCATGACAGCCCCCCATTTTACTTTCAATTTTTGTTATTTTTTCTTTTATCTTTTTTACATTTTTTACAACCATTTTTTTTCATTTATTTCATTTCATCTTAGTTTGTTCAGATTGCTTACCCACTGTTCTTTTTTTGAGGTTTGCACTTGCTGCTGTTCAATATTCAGTCCGTTAACACCTAATCTGTACTGATGCTTTGTCTTTCAACACACCATCAACATATTGCTTGCCTTTTCTCCAAGACCTTTTGGTCAGCTATGTGGCCTTGTCCAATCTACACCTTCTCATTTGTTATCTCTTGCCCCACCCCCACCTCACTTGCTTATAACATGTGACTTTTCAAATATGTGTCTGTTCCGAAGAAGGGTCACTGACCCGAAATGTTAACTTTGCTTCTCTTTTCACACATGCTGCCCGACCTGCTGAGTGATTCCAGCATTTCTTGTTTTTATTTCGGGTAGCACCTGAGTTGAGCCGCGACTAAGTTCCTAACTTGACATTTTGCTAGTGCTGTTGGGGATGGTTTAAATTAGTTTGGCAGGGGGTGGGGACCTGAGAGTAGACTCTGTTGGGACAAAATTAGAAATGAAAATGGAAGGGAGAATATTAATGGATGAGTCTGGATAACAGAGGAAACAAATGTTAGAAAAAATGTTTGCCAGTGTTCAAGGCTATCCATTTCAATGCAAGGAGATGCAAGCAAATAACACAGATGAGCTGAGGGCACAGATAGACATGTGGTAGTATGATATCATAGCTATTACAGGGACAAGGCTTAAACAGTGACAAAAATGGCAGTTCAACATTCCTGGTTGCAGGGTTTTCAGGCACGATAAGGAGGGGGATAAGAATGGAGGTGGAGTGGCAATTTTGGTCAAGGAATCTCTTACAGCTGTGGGGAGGGACGATATGTTGGAAGGTTCATCGCATTAGGCCATATGCATTGAGCTAAGGAACAGAAAAGGGGCAATCACACTGCTGTGATAGACCCCCAAACAGTCAGAGGGGGATAGAAGAGCAGATATGCAGGCAAGTCTCTGAGAAGTGAAAAAACAATAGGGCAGTAACAGTAGGGGATTTTAAATACCCCTGTAATAACTGGAATAGTTTTAGTGCGAAAGGAATTGAGGGAGCAGAAGTCTTGATGTGCATTCAGGCGTCTGTAGCATGTCCAGCAAGACAGGGTAATGTTTTAGACTTAGTTTTAGGAAATGAAGCTGGGCAGGTGGAAGGAGTGGCAGTGGGAGAGCATTTTGGTGGTCGTGATCATAATTCAGTCAGTTTTAACATAATTATGGAAAAGGTCAGAATTAGAACAGGAGTTAGAGTTCTCATTGGGGCAAAGCCAATGTTACTAACCTGAGGAGTGATTTAGCGAAAGTGGACTGGAAGCAGCTACTTGAAGGTCAATCGATGTCACAACAGTGGAAGGCATTCACAGGGGAGATTCAAGGGGCTCAGAGTAAAGGTTCCCACGAAGACAAAAGGTGAGACGGACAAATCTAGAGCCACATGGATGTCAAGGAGCCTACCGGTTAAGAAAAGGTAGAAAAGCAAAGCTTATGTCTGGCACCGAGAACGCAACACTACAGAAAGCCGAGAGCAGTATTGAAAATGGAGTGGTGAAATAAAAAAGGAAATTAGGAAAGCAAAGAGAGGGCATGAAAGAATATTGGCAAGCAAAATCAAGGTGAACCCAAAGATGTTTTAGCAACACAGTAAGAGAAACAGGTATCTAAGGAGAGAGTAGGGCCCATAAAAGACCAAAAGGTAACCTATGTGTCGGGCATAATATATTGTTTTGTTAGTGAATACTCTGCATCTGTCCTCACAAAGGAGGGGGATGATGCAGATATTGCAGTTAAGGAGGAGGACTGTGAAGTATTGGATGTGCCAAACATAGGGAGAGAGGAAGTACGAAGGCGACGAGCATCCTTGAATGTTGTTAGCTTACCAGGGCCAGATGAAATGTGCCCGAGGCTGTTAAGAGAAGAAAGAGAGGAAATAGCAGAAGGTCTGACCATCATTATCCAGTGCACACTGGATACAGATGTGGTGCTGGAGGATTGGAGAACTGCTAACATTGTTCCTCTGTTTAGAAAAGGAGCGAAGGATCGATCGAATAAGTGTAGGCCAGTTAGTCTAACCTCAGTCGTGGGCAAATTATTGGAATATATTCTGACAGACAGGATATGCTGTCACTTAGAAAGGCAGATGTTAATCAAGGATAGTCAGCATTGATTCATTGAAGGAAGATCTTGTTTGAGCAACTTGATTGAATTTTTTGAAGAAATAACAAGAAAGATAGAAAAGCGTAGTGCAGTTGATGTGGTCAACAAGGATTTTAGCAAGGCTTTTGTCAAGGTGCTACATGACAGACTAGTGTAAACATTAAAATCACATGGCTTCCAGGGAAATGCAGCAATGTTGGCACAAAAGTGTGTCAGTGGCAAGACACAAAGGGGAATTGTTGGCGGGCGTTTTGGCGACTGGAGGTCTGTTTCCAGAGGCCTTCTGCAGGGCTCAGTACTGGGTCCCCTGCTTTTTGTGGTATATATTAACGTTTTGGACGGAAATGTCGGAGGCATGATCAAGAAGTTTGCAGACAAAACAAAGATTGGCCTTGCAGTAGATAGAGAGGAGAATAGTTGTAGGCTGCAGGAAGATATTGATGATCTGGTAAGATGGGCAGAAAAGTGGCAAATGGAGATCAACTCAGAGAATTGTGAGTGGTGCATTTGGGGAGGTCATAGAAGACAACTGAATGTCCGATTAATGGGAAAATACTGAGAAGTACAGAGGAACTGAGGGACCTTGGAGTGAATGTCCACAGATCCCTGAAGTTAGCAAGACAGGTCGATAAGGTGGTTAAGAAAGCATGCGGAATCCTTTCCTTTATTAGCCGAAGTATAGAATATAAGAGCAGGGAGGTAATGTTGGAACTGTATAATTCATTA